>NC_069503.1:135000617-135153117 GCF_027579735.1 Bombina bombina
TCTTCCTTTTTTACATAGAGGAATAGAAGAAAATAGAGGGGCGCCTCATGTGTAGGATCAACAGATATAAAAATCAGTAATAACAGTAGTAGAGCCAAATGGGTACTCACACACTTCACAAGCACACCAATGTGCTGGTAGTAGCAGGCTGCAGATTCAAATAGGTGTGGCAGCTCACCTCTCAGGTAGTACTGTGATGCTGGAGATGGAAAAGGAGACACAGAAAAAAAGCACTACATGTGCAGACTGTTAAAAATATAACAAACAATATTTTCAGTGGTACAGATGGTTACTCACATACTCCATGAGCACACTTATGTGCTGGTAGAAACAAGCTGCAAATTTTAGGCAGGTGTAGCAGCTCACCCCAGATCAGATTTCTTAATGCTGTAATCAAATGGCTCCAATAGGTAACACAAAGTCCCAAAAAGGTAGAGAGACTCTTATGTATCAGCAGGGCAGTAGGTAGGTAAAGATATCCACTCAAAGGCGTATTTCCAGTAAAATACACATATTTATTAAAAAAAAAAGTTAAAAAACACAACAGAACAATTGCTGTGTTAGGTGGATAAAAAAGGGGTTAACAGTGACCCCAATAATGCAACGCGTTTCTCGGTTTAGCACCGTTTCATCAGGCATAAAATTGTTCTTATTCCTACCTCTCCTGCCTCTGCTTTATATAGCCAGCTAACAAACATTATCCTCCTTTCAGAGGGGTGTGTTTAACAATTAATCACTGACACCTGTCTAAGGTGGCTAGTCTCCTAATTACAAAATGTTAAGGAAATCCAATGTACTTATATATGCAAGAAAACTGTCTATTTGTTGTTTATAATATACGTGTATATGTACAAAAGACTAGCTTTCTATCTGATATACGTATGTGTATAAGTGTAAGGGGGATTTTCTTTCTATTCCATCTATTTTATAGATCTCCCAACAGTGATAGTCTATTCCTATACTATATATGTTATATGGCTCATCCATCAGTAATATTTCCCTATATTAATTCCCTATATTAATTGGCCGGGGTGCATATGAATTTTAACCTCTGTGGGGGTTTTTTCCCCTATATCTAGAAATATTCATAGCCGTAAACTTTTTACAAAATAATCTGTCCTCTTAATAATATGTCCTAACGTTGTACTTTATAGGTAATAATGGGGGTTTCTATACTACGGTAATTTGCAGCTTGTTTCTACCAGCACATAAGTGTGCTCATGGAATATGTGAGTAACCATCTGTACCACTGAAAATATTGTTTGTTATATTTTTAACAGTCTGCACATGTAGTGCTTTTTTTCTGTGTCTCCTTTTCCATCTCCAGCATCACAGTACTACCTGAGAGGTGAGCTGCCACACCTATTTGAATCTGCAGCCTGCTACTACCAGCACATTGGTGTGCTTGTGAAGTGTGTGAGTACCCATTTGGCTCTACTACTGTTATTACTGATTTTTATATCTGTTGATCCTACACATAAGGCGCCCCTCTATTTTCTTCTATTCCTCATAGTTATACCCGGACCAGTCGGCGAGGAGGAGGCAGCCACCACAGGGCTTTTCCACTTGGTTTTGAAAAGGACTCATTTTTGCCTTGATTTTGTAATTATATTTGGACTTCCCTCATTTGAGAGGATTTTATTTCAGTTTTCTCTTATTTTGTTTTATTTTTTTATCTGTATTGTATACACAATTACCAATTTACATTTTTTAAAGAGTATATAGATTAATATCATTATCTATATTATCACTAGCGCCCCCTTACTTTGCTGTAAGGCTATATATACACTTTTTTACATAGAGATGCTCAGGTGATATTTTCCTGTCAGCTTTTTACAGTTATGCTGCATCAGTTTCAAGTGATTTAGCATATGAGTATTATGTCCCTTTAAAGGGACACTCAAGTCAAAATTACTTTCATTATTCAGATAGAGCATGCATTTTTAAACAACTTTCCAATTTACTTCCATTAACAAAATGTGCACAGTCTTTATACATATAAACACTTTTTGAGTCACCAGCTCCTACTGATCATGTGCAAGAATTCACAGAATAAACGTGAATGCATTTCTGATTGGCTGATGGCTGTCACATGGTACAGGGGGAGTGGAAACAGACATAACTTTTAAAATTGACAGAAAAAAAATCTACTACTCATTTAAAGTTCAGACTAAGTGGTATTGCATTGCCTTGTTATCATGCATTTGTTGATTATGCAAATCTACTGTGTTGACTGTCCCTAACAGCACAACACAAATATACACAATAAAAAAGGACTTTAATGATTTGCAAATCCCTGGTGTTCCAAAAGGTGAAATCAAGAATATTATGTAGGTTCTTTTTTTAGAACAAGAGAGACAACTAATTTGCACAAATTTTCATTGATGACATTCAAAATACATTACAAATAATAATAATAATGAGCCAATCAGAAACTTTGGTTGCTGCTTCCTTTTCTTTTTGAAGAGATTCTGCTGTGATCAGCTTCCCTTTTAAATGCTCTACGTTTTCTGACCATTGCTTCCCTTGGAGTTGGACGTATCTTGTAGTGCGGTGTTCAGCAGGGCAAAGCAATCAGAACGCACATAAGGTTTTGGTCGTAACCACTGTAGCGCAAAAGCAGCCATAGACAATAAACAATGTCCTAGATTAAAAACTACTGATTCTTACCTTCAACAAAATTATTTTCCCCTGTAAACAGCCGTAACGACCGCCCATAAATGTAGGCTGGAGTTGCAGATAATCTGTGCCAGCCCTTCATCCAATAGAGCTGCAGCACTGATCATGTACGGTAATTTGAATATTTCCAAAAACTACGGTCCCCATTGTAACTTGTGGGAGCTCGCATGCGCAATGCACAGTGAATCTGCATACCTACAATATCACAAGCGCATATATTATGTACATAACTGAGCTGCAGTTTTGGGACAATAACTTACTCCATCATTCTGGTGCGCCACGCCCACTCCTACATCATGCATCTGGCGACTGTCGAGGTGTTGATGACGCGTGCGGCTGAAGCTGCAGAAAACAAGAAGCATATGCACATGTATTGCAAGAAGTTACTTCAAATGCACAACGCCATATTAGTTCTTCCTAGGTAGAAATCAGCAATTCGCCTGCATAATGATCCAAAAAGGAAATTTATTCTTACCTGATAAATTGATTTCTTCTACGATACGACGAGTCCACGGATTCATCCTTACTTGTGGGATATTATACTCCTGCTAACAGGAAGTGGCAAAGAGCACCACAGCAGAGCTGTATATATAGCTCCTCCCTTCTCTCCACCCCCAGTCATTCGACCGAAGGTATAGGAAGAGAAAAGAAAAGCTAAAAGGTGCAGAGGTGACTGAAGTTTTGAAAACAAAAATACAATCTGTCTAAAATGACAGGGAGGGCCGTGGACTTGTCGTATCGTAGAAGAAATCAATTTATCAGGTAAGCATAAATTTCCTTTTCTTCTACTAGATACGATGAGTCCACGGATTCATCCTTATTTGTGGGATACAATACCAAAGCAACAGGACACGGATGAATGGGAGAGACAAGACAGATACCTAAACAGAAGGCACCGCTGCTTGAAGAACTTTTCTCCCAAAAATAGCCTCCGAAGAAGCAATAGTGTGTGATGTAGCCCACTATTTGGAAAAAGTATGAAGGGAGGACCAAGTCGCAGCCTTACAAATCTGTTCAACAGATGCATCGTTTTTAAAAGCCCATGTAGAAGCCACCGCTCTAGTAGAATGAGCCGTAATCTTTTCAGGAGGCTGCTGTTCAGCAGTCTCGTATGCCAAACGGATTATGCTTTTCAGCCAAAAAGAAAGAGAGGTAGCCGTAGCTTTTTGACCCCTACGCTTTCCAGAATAAACAACGAATAGAGAAGATGTTTGACGGAAATCCTTGGTCACTTGTAAGTAAAACTTCAAGGGCCGAACCACGTCCAAATTATGTAACAGACGTTCCTTCTTAGACAAAGGATTAGGACACAAGGAAGGAACCACAATTTCCTGATTAATATTCTTATTTGAAACAACGTTAGGAAGGAATCCAGGTTTAGTACGCAAAACCACCTTATCAGAATGGAATATAAGATAAGGCGAATCACATTGTAACGCAGAAAGCTCAGACACCCTTCAAGCAGAAGAGATAGCAACTAAGAACAAAACTTTCCAGGATAAAAGCTTAATATCCATGGAATGCATAGGTTCAAACGGAACCTCTTGAAGAACATTGAGAACTAAATTCAAACTCCATGGCGGAGCAACAGGTTTAAACACAGGCTTGATTCTGACTAAAGCCTGACAAAAAGACTGAACGTCTGGGACATCCGCCAGACGCTTGTGTAGTAAAATTGACAAAGCAGAAATTTGTCCCTTTAAGGAACTAGCTGATAAACCCTTCTCCAATTCTTCTTGGAGAAAAGACAAAATTCTAGGAATCCTAACCCTACTCCATGAGTAGCCATAAAAAAAGATATTTACGCCATATCTTATGGTAAATTTTCCTAGTGACAGGCTTTTGAGCCTGAATCAAGGTATCAATGACTGACTCAGAGAATCCCTGCTTAGATAAAATCAAGCATTCAATCTCCAGGCAGTCAGCTGCAGAGAATTTGGATGTTGGAACGGACCTTGGATGAGAAGGTCCTGTCTCAATGGCAGTTTCTACGGTGGCAGACATGTCCACTAGATCTGCATACCAAGTCCTGCATGGCCACGCAGGCGCTATCAGGATTACTGATGCCCTCTCCTGTTTGATTCTTGCAATCAGACAAGGAAGGAGAGGAAATGGAGGAAACACATAAGCCAGGTTGAACAACCAAGGTACTGCTAGAGCATCTATCAGTACGCCTTGGGGATCCCTTGATCTGGACCCGTAACAAGGAAGTTTGGCATTCTGCTGAGATGCCATCAGATCCAATTCCGGTGTGCCCCATTGATGGATCAATGCCGCAAACACCTCCGGATGGCGCTCCCACTCCTCCGGATGAAAAGACTGACGACTTAGAAAATCCGCTTCCCAGTTCTCTACTCCTGGGATATAGATTGCTGATAGATGGCAAGAGTGAGCCTCCACCCATCGGATTATCTTTGAAACCTCTATCATCGCTAGAGAACTCCTTGTTCCCCCTTGATGATTGATGTATGCTACAGTCGTGATATTGTCCGACTGGAATCTTATGAATTTGGCCAGAGCCAACTGAGGCCACGCCTGAAGCGCGTTGAATATTGCTCTCAGTTCCAGAATATTGATTGGTAGGAGAGACTCCTCGAGTCCAAACACCCTGAGTCTTCAGGGAATTCCAGACTGCACCCCAGCCCAAGAGGCTGGCGTCCGTCATCACTATTACCCATGCTGGCCTGCGGAAGCACATGCCCTGGGACAGATGATCCTGTGACAACCACCAAAGAAGAGAGTCTCTGGTCTCTTGATCCAGATTTATCTGAGGAGATAAATTTGCATAATCCCCATTCCACTGTCTGAGCATGCACAGCTGCAGTGGCCTGAGATGAAAGCGTGCAAACGGAACTATGTCCATTGCCGCTACCGTTAATCCAATGACCTCCATACACTGAGCCACTGAAGGCCGAAGAAGGGACTGAAGCGCTCGGCAAGTATTTTGAATCTTTAACTTTCGGACCTCTGTCAGAAATATTTTCATGTCTACCGAGTCTGAGTTCCCAGAAATGGAACTCTTGTTAGTGGAACTAGTGAACTCTTTTCTATATTCACTTTCCAACCGTGAGTTCATAGAAAAGCCAACACGATGTCCGTGTGAGATTTGGTTAGATGGTAAGTTGACGCCTGAATTAAAATATTGTCCAGATAGGGCGCCACTGCTATGCCCCGCGGCCTTAGAACTGCCAGAAGGGATCCTAGCACCTTTGTGAAGATTCTGGGAGCTGTGGCCAACCCGAAAGGAAGGGCCACAAACTGGTAGTGTTTGTCCAGGAAGGCGAACCTGAGAAACTGGTGATGATCCTAGTGGATAGGAATGTGAAGATACGCATCCTTCAAGTCCACGGTAGTCATATATTGACCCTCCTGGATCAGTGGTAAAATTGTTCGTATGGTCTCCATCTTGAACGATTTGTTTAGACATTTGAGATCTAAAATCGGTCTGAAGGTTCCCTCTTTTTTGGGAACCATGAACAGATTTGAGTAAAACCCCTGCCCCTGTTCTAGTTTTGGAACTGGGCAAATTACACCCATGGTATAGAGGTCTTCTACACAGCGTAAGAATGCCTCTCTTTTTGTCTGGTCTACAGACAAACGTGAAAGATGAAATCTCCCTCTTGGGAGAAAATCTTTGAATTCTAGTCGATACCACTGGGTCACAATTTCTAATGCCCAGGGATCCTGAACATCCCTTGCCCAAGCCTGAGCGAAGAGAGAAAGTCTGCCCCCTACTAAATCCGGTCCTGGATCGGGGGCTGCCCCTTCATGCTGTCTTGGTAGCAGCAGGCTTCTTAGCCTGTTTACCTTTATTCCAGGTCTGGTTATGTCTCCAGACTGACTTGGATTGTGCAAAATTCCCCTCCTGCTTTGTGGCAGAGGAGGGAGTAGAGGGTCCACCTTTAAAGTTTCGAAAGGAACGAAAATTATTTTGTTTAGCCCTCAACTTAACAGTCTTGTCCTGAGGAAGGGCATGACCTTTACCTCCAGTAATGTCTGAAATGATTTCCTTTAGTTCAGGCCCGAATAGGGTCTTACCTTTTAAAAGGAATAGCTAAAAGCTTAGATTTTGATGACACATCAGCAGACCAAGACTTAAGCCATAACGCTCTACGCGCTAAAATGGCAAAGCCTGCATTTTTTTGCCGCTAATTTAGCCATTTGAAAAGCGGCATCGGTAATAAAAGAATTAGCTAGCTTGAAAGCCTTAATTCTATCCAAAATATCATCTAACGGGGTCTCAACCTTAAGAGACTCCTCTAGAGCCTCAAACCAAAAAGCTGCTGCAGTAGTAACTGGAACAATGCATGCTATAGGTTGTAGAAGAAAACCCTGATGAATAAACAATTTCTTTAAAAGACCCTCTAATTTTTTATCCATAGGATCTTTGAAAGCACAACTGTCCTCAATAGGTATAGTTGTACGCTTAGCCAGGGTAGAAATAGCTCCCTCCACCTTAGGGACCGTCTGCCAGGAATCCCGAATGGTGTCAGATATGGGAAACATTTTCTTAAAAGTAGGAGGGGGAGAGAACGGAATGCCTGGTCTGTCCCATTCCTTAGTAACAATGTCCGAAATCCTTTTAGGGACTCGAAAAACATTAGTGTAAGTAGGGACCTCTAGATATTTATCCATTTTACACAATTTCTCTGGTGGTATTACAATAGGGTCACAATCATCCAGAGTCGCTAAAACCTCCCGGGGTAACAGGCGGAGGTGTTCAAGCTTAAATTTAAAGGCCGTCACGTCCGAGTCTGTTTGAGGGAACACCTTTCCTGAGTCTGAAAGCTCTCCCTCAGACAGCAATTCCCCTACCCCCAACTCAGAACACTGTGAGGGTACATCGGAGATGGCCAATAAAGCATCAGAGGGCTCAGCATTTACTCTAATACCGCGCTTACCCTGTAAACCTGGCAGTTTAGATAATACCTCTGTAAGGGTAGTAGACATAACTGCAGCCATATCTTGCAGGGTAAAAGAATTAGACGCACTAGTAGTACTTGGCCACGCTTGAGTGGGCGTTAAAGGTTGTGACACTTGGGGAGAATTGGATGGCATAACCTGATTCTCTTCAGACTGAGAATCATCCCTAGACATACTTTTATCACCTAAAATATGTTCTTTGCAATGTAAGGCCCTTTCAGTACATGAGGGACACAATGTAAGTGGGGGTTACACAATGGCTTCTAAACACATAGAGCATTGACTTTCCTCAATGTCAGACATGTTGAACAGGCTAGTAATAACCACAAAAAGTCTTAAACACTTTATTTAATGGAAAAAAAACAGCAATCTGAAAAACGGTACTGCGCCTTTAAGAGTAAAAAAGCGTACAATTTTTCCAAAACTGCTTTAAAATGTTATAAATCTCACAATTTTAGCATATATGTGTCTTATCTTGTAACCTAAGATTGCACCACAAGTAAGGGACAATTAACCCTCAATGAGAAAAAACGTTATGAAAAATAGAATAGTAACCCCCTGCACCACGTCACAGCTCTGCTGTGGCGCCTACCTGCCCTCAGGGGTCTGAGAAATCTCACTATCACTTCGTTAGGCTATATCTTCAGCTTAGGCCCACCGGAGCTGGAGCTTGCTGCCTTCATATGAAATTCAACTGCGCATCTGAGGCGCAAAATTAGGCCCCGCCCATCCTACGATGTCTCTCTGCCTAGTAAAAAAACCGCTGTAAAGCGGTATAGAAAACTAGCCATGTGGGTTTTTCATATTCCCAATATACAGGGAGTGCAGAATTATTAGGCAAGTTGTATTTTTGAGGATTAATTTTATTATTGAACAACAACCATGTTCTCAATGAACCCAAAAAACTCATTAATTTCAAAGCTGAATAGTTTTGGAAGTAGTTTTTAGTTTGTTTTTAGTTATAGCTATTTTAGGGGGATATCTGTGTGTGCAGGTGACTATTACTGTGCATAATTATTGGGCAACTTAACAAAAAACAAATATATACCCATTTCAATTATTTATTTTTACCAGTGAAACCAATATAACATCTCAACATTCACAAATATACATTTCTGACATTCAAAAACAAAACAAAAACAAATCAGTGACCAATATAGCCACCTTTCTTTGCAAGGACACTCAAAAGCCTGCCATCCATGTATTCTGTCAGTGTTTTGATCTGTTCACCATCAACATTGCGTGCAGCAGCAACCACAGCCTCCCAGACACTGTTCAGAGAGGTGTACTGTTTTCCCTCCTTGTAAATCTCACATTTGATGATGGACCACAGGTTCTCAATGGGGTTCAGATCAGGTGAACAAGGAGGCCATGTCATTAAATTTTCTTCTTTTATACCCTTTCTTGCCAGCCATGCTGTGGAGTACTTGGACGCGTGTGATGGAGCATTGTCCTGCATGAAAATCATGTTTTTCTTGAAGGATGCAGACTTCTTCCTGTACCACTGCTTGAAGAAGGTGTCTTCCAGAAACTGGCAGTAGGACTGGGAGTTGAGCTTGACTCCATCCTCAACCCGAAAAGGCCCCACAAGCTCATCTTTGATGATACCAGCCCAAACCAGTACTCCACCTCCACCTTGCTGGCGTCTGAGTCGGACTGGAGCTCTCTGCCCTTTACCAATCCAGCCACGGGCCCATCCATCTGGCCCATCAAGACTCACTCTCATTTCATCAGTCCATAAAACCTTAGAAAAATCAGTCTTGAGATATTTCTTGGCCCAGTCTTGACGTTTCAGCTTGTGTGTCTTGTTCAGTGGTGGTCGTCTTTCAGCCTTTCTTACCTTGGCCATGTCTCTGAGTATTGCACACCTTGTGCTTTTGGGCACTCCAGTGATGTTGCAGCTCTGAAATATGGCCGAACTGGTGGCAAGTGGCATCTTGGCAGCTGCACGCTTGACTTTTCTCAGTTCATGGGCAGTTATTTTGCGCCTTGGTTTTTCCACACGCTTCTTGCGACCCTGTTGACTATTTTGAATGAAACGATTGATTGTTCGATGATCACGCTTCAGAAGCTTTGCAATTTTAAGAGTGCTGCATCCCTCTGCAAGATATCTCACTATTTTTGACTTTTCTGAGCCTGTCAAGTCCTTCTTTTGATCCATTTTGCCAAAGGAAAGGAAGTTGCCTAATAATTATGCACACCTGAAATAGGGTGTTGATGTCATTAGACCACACCCCTTCTCATTACAGAGATGCACATCACCTAATATGCTTAATTGGTAGTAGGCTTTCGAGCCTATACAGCTTGGAGTAAGACAACATGCATAAAGAGGATGATGTGGTCAAAATACTCATTTGCCTAATAATTCTGCACTCCCTGTAGTACTACAAGCCATGTGAAACCCTCCAGTGCCATCAAACATAAAACCGTTTGCTCATCAAAACGTTATGTTACCAGTGTCAACCAATTTTTAGCCCATAATATACAGGTCCCAGTAATACCCCTTCATTACATGTAGGATTACTGCTTACCCCTTCCCTCATGGGAATTATGTCAGCCAGTTCTGAAATACCACAGTCTCTCCAGAAAAAAATGACTGAACATACCTCAATGCTTGTAGCATGAAAAACATTCCCCACACTGAAGCTTCTCAAGTACTCCTCAGCCATTCTGTGGGAACTCCTCTGGATCTTAGTGACAACTGCTAAGATCATCAGCCTCCAGGCAGAAATCTTCATCCATCTGCTGCCTGAGGAAAAATAGCACTCACTGGTATCATTTAAAATAAAAAAGTCTTGCTTGAAGAAAATAAAAACTATCATTTTAACACCTCTTTCACTTTACCTCTTCCTATTACTAGTATAGGCAAAGAGAATGACTGGGGGTGGAGAGAAGGAAGAAGGGCACTCTCAGGGTTTGTATAGAGAAGAATATTTTCTTTATTCTTAGAACATTAATACATCGTCGACGTTTCGGTCCTCAGTTGGGCCTTCATCAGGACAGGTATGATCTGAAAGACAAACATATAGACAAATACTAGAAACATAGAACAATAGAAACAACACGCAACAAGACACATACTACCTATATCACCATCACCGATAAAATTAAAAAACAGACTGTGCAGTCTGTAATGGGAATTATCCAACCTTCCACAAAGGATACCCAAAGAACAAACCAAGGACATGCAGGATAAAGAAGCAAAGGCAGATACAAATAATATGTTACAGTGAAGAAAACAAGAATAACAACGACTGAATAGACTATGCTGACAGAGATCTTACAACCTTCAACAAAGGATATCAAAGAACAACTATGAAATAAGAATACCAAAGAGCAATCCGTGGGCATACAGGGCAACAATGCAAAAGAAAATAGTGTTCTGGGATACAAATAACATCAATGACAACGAAAGCCAAAATCCATAAGATAAAGAAATGTCAAACACAGAAATCTACTATGTAGAAGTATGTATCCCAAAGCAGAGAGATATACCCCGCTCAACAGTCTCATGTGAGAATGTATAAAGCAATACTAGATAAATGAAGACACAGACGTAAGATAAGACCCAGACAAGGACTAAGCAAAAGTGAAAAGAGTATACTTTAACATAAAAAGTAAATAAAGTTACGATCCAACACATAACCCAAGAGAAAACAAAAACAATGGCAGACGTGTGGAATGCCTGCTATGTGTTTAGTGAAACACGTAAAACAGTTAATGGCAGGGCGTAAAGTTTAATCGAAATGTAAAAATTGTGTGTGTAGACACTTAGCAATAGACAATAGCCAAAGCAGTATTGCGGATAAAAGTAAAACCAAGTCACACATACTGGGGCCTCAAGATGAAACAATAAAAGCAAGCAAGGGTGTTTAGCAGTTATGGGGGAGTCATTATACAAACAGCACCAAACTACATTTAGCCCAATGGTGTGCGGAACATTCTAAAAGCCCATAGCAATATATATAACCTGTCACGCTGGTGTGAGTCCAGAAATAGCACAAGTCAGAGCCTTATGGTTCTAAGAAAATGAGCTAAAAACAGTGTTTACAATACCTTTAAACTGCCGAGTGGCAGTAATCATAGATCCAAACAGGCGAGTGAGGGTGGATACCGGGTACCGCCTTAAATAGGGGGAGCCTAAAAGTAAAACACCTAATTATTTTTTTTACAAAAAGTAAAACACCTAATAACCCATACTGCAGGGGAGCGGGACACCGCTACCCATGTTGTAAAGAAGAAAACACATAGTCAACATATAAAGGCAGATGGCTCAAAAAGCAATCCTGTAAGAGAATTATAGTATAACACCATATCCACCTCAATTCACGCCCAATAGCCGCAAATAGGTCCACCGTCACCAACTGAACTCACATACCCATACCAGAGCACTGGGTGCGTATATGTCCAAGAAGGACATAGTGAAATAGCACAACGAGGGTGCTGCAGATAGCATGGATCAGTGAGAAACCGCAATTAGGACTAGTATAGACACAGGGATTTAAACCCACAACGAGCTGTATGACTTAGAAGGGCACTCCCGGCCATACTAGTATAAAGCAATCAGATGCAGTGTCTATAATAAAAACCGAATGTTCTAGGGAAAAGGGCCACACAACTAAACTTAGGTGTGAAAGCCCAGGTAGTTAAATACATATATGATGCGAGACAGTCCCTGTAGGAGATGTTTAAAGGGGACCATAAAAAATCCAAGGCAAAGAACATACACTAGCAACAAAATAGTGAGGGCCACGTACGGCACATGTAGTCAAATACAAGTAGCCAAGCAACAAATGATATCTATATATACATCCAAAGAGTGTACCTCACACTTGAGGGAGACAGAGACAACTGCCCGAGCAGGCTGCAAAATACTTTGAACTTACATAGGGAAGCCCCTGTTTAGTGCCTAGCTCAAAAGATTAGTACACCAGCAGTCGATAATGTATACATAGAAGATAAAGAAAAAATATGTCTAGCATGTTTAAGGGAATAACCAGGATGGTGATATGCTGCCCATACTCCAAAGATTCACACAGACACCAACAGAAAGAGAGATAGCATAGGGTCAATCCTATAATTAGAAGAAATGGAGTGAACAAAAAGCAACCCTAAAAAATATGAAAAATATAGAAAATACAGGGAAACAATAAATACAGAATATACATCAAATGAGCCATGGGCCACTTTTGAGATAGTGATGTTGAGAGAACATCTTCCGTCATGGCATTGGTGCCCTAGTAAAAAGAAGAAAGAAAAAAACAAAAACAAAGAAGGCTTTTATAGCTCAAAAAAATACAGAGAAGTCCAAGTGAGCATTAAGTCCATTTGGGTTAAAAGTGTTTAATCTATATATCCATCTGGCTTCACATTCTAATAGTTCCTGGTTGCGATCACCACCTCTCTTCAGTGGTACCACTGTGTCAATCAACATGGCACGGAGAGTGGCGATGGGATGCTTATGTTCCAGAAAATGTCTGGGCACAGGTTGATCTGCTTTGCCATCCTTTCCTTGAATGCGTCTCGTATGGCACTTTTATGGTTAGCCAGTCTTTCCCTAAATGTGGTGCTGGTCTTTCCAATGTAGTAGAGGCCACATGGACATGACAACAGGTACACAATGTACTGAGACGTGCATGTAAGTCTATGCCTAATTGTATACGTTTTTGTTGATCCAGGATGATGAAATCTTTGGCCAGTGATGAGGGAATTACACGTGACACAGCTGCCACACTTGTAGCAGCCGGTCTTGGTTGGAGCCAGCCAAGTTCTATTTCTGCGCCATTGGTCAGTTTGCATGAGCAGTGTCTGTAAACTGGAGCCACTTTTGTGAACCACTCTAGGAAGTGGAGTATTGACAAATGGTAGTGTGCGATCATTGTTAATCAGATGCCAGTTAGCCCTAATGACACCCGCGACCAGTCTAGTGGCTGGTGTGTAACTGGTGATGAAGTTAATGGAGGGCTTTGTCTCTGCCGGCGCAGACTCAGGTTTTCTCTGCAACAGGGTAGATTGTTCGTGACAACCAACTTCTGTCATGATGTCAGATATCATCTTGCGACTGTAACCCCGTTCAAGGAACCTCTTCCTCATGGATTCCAACTGGATTTCCCTCTGGTCAGGTTCTGAAGTGTTAGGTAATACTCTCATAAAAATGGTGTCACATTGCGAACAAGTGCTCCCTGGATTGGATTCTACTAGTTATAGAAGAAGTGACCAGGTTGAAAAAACTAATAATTGATCATGTTCAAGTGATTGAAAATTCTAAGATGTCCATTCTCAGAAATGATACCAGTGATGATTGGATCAACAAATTAAGTATCCAAGTGGACAAATACAAGAAGGAACTTATCAGTTTCAAAAACAAAAAGTTGAATTCAGCCCAAATTGGGTATTATCAAATCACAGTTTATGAGAGTATTACGTAACACTTCAGAACCTGACCAGAGGGAAATCCAGTTGGAATCCATGAGGAAGAGGTTCCTTGAATGGGGTTACAGTCGCAAGATGATATCTGACATCCGGACAGAAGTTGGTTGTCACGAACAATCTACCCTGTTGCAGAGAAAACCCGAGTCTGCGCCGGCAGAGACAAAGCCCTCCATTAACTTCATCACCAGTTACACACCAGCCACTAGACTGGTCGCGGGTGTCATTAGGGCTAACTGGCATCTGATTAACAATGATCGCACACTACCATTTGTCAATACTCCACCTCCTAGAGTGGTTCACAAAAGTGGCTCCAGTTTAAAGACACTGCTCATGCAAACTGACCAATGGCGCAGAAATAGAACTTGTCTGGCTCCAACCAAGACCAGCTGCTACAAGTGTGGCAGCTGTGTCACGTGTAATTCCCTCATCACTGGCCAAAGATTTCATCATCCTGGATCAACAAAAACGTATACAATTAGGCATAGACTTACATGCACGTCTCAGTACGTTGTGTACCTGTTGTCATGTCCATGTGGCCTCTACTACATCGGAAAGACCAGCACCACATTTAGGGAAAGACTGGCCAACCATAAAAGTGCCATACGAGCCGCATTCAAGGATGGCAAAGCAGATCAACCTGTGCCCAGACATTTTCTGGAACATAAGCATCCCATCGCCACTCTCCGTGCCATGTTGATTGACACTGTGTTACCACTGAATAGAGGTGGTAATCGCAACCAGGAACTATTAAAATGTGAAGCCAGATGGATATATAGATTAAACACTTTGAGCCCAAATGGACTTAATGCTCACTTGGACTTCTCTGTATTATTTTGAGCTATAAAAGCCTGTTTGCTTCTTTGTTTTTGTTTTTTTCTTTCTTTCTTCTTTTTACTAGGTCACCAATGCCATGACGGAAGATGTTCTCTCAACATCACTATCTCAAAAGTGGCCCATGGCTCATTTGATGTATATTCTGTATTTATTGTTTCCCTGTATTTTCTATATTTTTCATATTTTTTAGGGTTGCTTTCTGTTCACTCCATTTCTTCTAATTATAGGATTGACCCTATGCTATCTCTCTTTCTGTTGGTGTCTGTGTGAATCTTTGGAGTATGGGCAGCATATCACCATCCTGGTTATTCCCTTAAACATGCTAGACATATTTTTTCTTTATCTTCTATGTATACATTATTGACTGCTGGTGTACTAATCTTTTGAGCTAGGCACTAAACAGGGGCTTCCCTATGTAAGTACAAAGTATTTTGCAGCCTGCTCGGGCAGTTGTCTCTGTCTCCCTCAAGTGTGAGGTACACTCTTTGGATGTATATATAGATATAATTTGTTGCTTGGCTACTCGTATTTGACTACATGTGCCGTACGTGGCCCTCACTATTTTGTTGCTAGTGTATGTTCTTTGCCTTGGATTTTTTATGGTCCCCTTTAAACATCTCCTACAGGGACTGTCTTGCATCATATATGTATTTAACTACCTGGGCTTTCACACCTAAGTTTAGTTGTGTGGCCCTTTTCCCTAGAACATTCGGTTTTTATTATAGACACTGCATCTGATTGCTTTATACTAGTATGGCCGGGAGTGCCCTTCTAAGTCATACAGCTCGTTGTGGGTTTAAATCCCTGTGTCTATACTAGTCCTAATCGCGGTTTCTCACTGATCCATGCTATCTGCAGCACCCTCGTTGTGCTATTTCACTATTTCCTTCTTGGACATATACGCACCCAGTGCTCTGGTATGGGTATGTGAGTTCAGTTGGTGACGGTGGACCTATTTGCGGCTGTTGGGAGTGAATTGAGGTAGATATGGTGTTATACTATAATTCTCTTACAGGATTGCTTTTTGAGCCATCTGCCTTTATATGTTGACTATGTGTTTTCTTCTTTTCAACACGGGTAGCGGTGCCCCGCTCCCCTGCAGTATGGGTTATTAGGTGTTTTACTTTGGTGTAAACAACTGATATGTTGCCATAGCTACGGGAGGTGTTGGCTGGTCTCACCCTATCAGGGACTGATTGCTTCTAAGGCTCCCCCTATTTAAGGCGGTACCCGGTATCCACCCTCACTCGCCTGTTTGGATCTATGATTACTGCCACTCGGCAGTTTAAAGGTATTGTAAACACTGTTTTTAGCTAATTTCTTAGAACCATAAGGCTCTGACTTGTGCTATTTCTGGACTCACACCAGCGTGACAGGTTATATATATTGCTATGGGCTTTTAGAATGTTCCGCACACCATTGGGCTAAATGTAGTTTGGTGCTGTTTGTATAATGACTCCCCCATAACTGCTAAACACCCTTGCTTGCTTTTATTGTTTCATCTTGAGGCCCCAGTATGTGTGACTTGGTTTTACTTTTATCCGCAATACTGCTTTGGCTATTGTCTATTGCTAAGTGCCTACACACACAATTTTTACATTTCGATTAAACTTTACGCCCTGCCATTAACTGTTTTACGTGTTTCGCTAAACACATAGCAGGCGTTCCACACATCTGCCATTGTTTTTGTTTTCTCTTGGGTTATGTGTTGGATCGTAACTTTATTTACTTTTTATGTTAAAGTATACTCTTTTCACTTTTGCTTAGTCCTTGTCTGGGTCTTATCTTACGTCTGTGTCTTCATTTATCTAGTATTGCTTTATACATTCTCACATGAGACTGTTGAGCGGGGTATATCTCTCTGCTTTGGGATACATACTTCTACATAGTAGATTTCTGTGTTTGACATTTCTTTATCTTATGGATTTTGGCTTTCGTTGTCATTGATGTTATTTGTATCCCAGAACACTATTTTCTTTTGCATTGTTGCCCTGTATGCCCACGGATTGCTCTTTGGTATTCTTATTTCATAGTTGTTCTTTGATATCCTTTGTTGAAGGTTGTAAGATCTCTGACAGCATAGTCTATTCAGTCGTTGTTATTCTTGTTTTCTTCACTGTAACATATTATTTGTATCTGCCTTTGCTTCTTTATCCTGCATGTCCTTGGTTTGTTCTTTGGGTATCCTTTGTTGAAGGTTGGATAATTCTCATTACAGACTGCACAGTCTGTTTTTTAATGTTATCGGTGATGGTGATATAGGTAGTCTGTGTCTTGTTGCGTGTTTTTTCTATTGTTCTAGTATTTGTCTATATGTTTGTCTTTCAGATCATACCTGTCCTGATGAAGGCCCAACTGAGGGCCGAAACGTCGACCATGTATTAATGTTCTAAGAATAAAGAAAATATTCTTCTCTATACAAACCCTGAGAGTGCCCTTCTTCCACACTGATCTCTATAACTATCTCTCATAAGGATTGCACCCAGGTCGTGGCTGCTCCACCTGGTTGGAGTGCTGGGCTATATGCTATTTGACTATATATATATATATATATATATATATATATATATATATATATATATATACAGCTCTGCTGTGGTGCTCTTTGCCACTTCCTGTTAGCAGAGGATAATATCCCACAAGTAAGGATGAATCCGTGGACTTGTCGTATCTAGTAAAAGAAAGAAGGGTTTGGCAGCATTTATATTTTGTTTTGCAAATTGCATGTAAATGCTAAATTATGGCTAATATGTGTTATTTGCGGATTTTAATATCTGAATATGATGTTTTAAAAAATGACCTTTTTTTTGGTATACTATCCCTTTAAGAGTAGCCAGTGATCATTGTTATCACTGGTAAATTGTTTTCAAAAGTAGCTACACGTAAAATATGGGCTAATCTATGCTGTTGGGGTTTATAATAAAAATCAGAGAGACCCCAATGTGAAAGTACAAAAATAAAATCAATTTTTCCGTGCAAGGTAATCACCTGGCTATACAGAAACTTAAATTTATTAGGCGTCTGTAGATATAACAGGGTTTTTTATTGAGACTATAAAGTTCCAGGCTAGTAAGAGAGCTGAGAGGGATTTGAATAACTCCCCCCCCATCCAGCTACTTCAGCTACCTGTCACTTTCTGGTTTCACCCCCTCTGTGATGTCACCACACACATAGGTGGTGACATAACGGGCACTCCCATGAAGCTCTGGGAGTGCTGCCCACTACTACCAGCACAGTTGTGGCCTGCAGCACAGGGCATCACCAATCACAGCAGAGGCATAACTAGAAACCACAGGGCCCAGGTGCAAGAATCTAAGAGCCCACCCCCCAAAAAATGTGAATTTGATACATTTTTATTTTTTTTAACATTTAACACAGAAAAAAAAATTGTGAATCAGATTACGTCTGCAAAATGGGGTACCCTGTGCCCACAGTCTGTGAGATGGTCTGATCCCCTATTACTGTGTATAGTGACACTGTTTAACCCGCCAGTACTGTATATAGTGACACAGTTTAATCTCCCGGTGAGATGGCTGGCCTGACCCTACCCGCCCCATTGAATTTTTTTTTTTTCTGAAGTTCTCCCCCCCTCGGTTGCGCAGTTGCGACCTCTGCACCCCGGTAGTTCTGCCCCTGTATCACAGCATTGGAACAACAATTCCCCTTCATGGTGAGAATGGCTCACAGGCAGAGATCTGTATATGTCCTGGTAATAGCTACGGGGTGCTCTGCTGCAGCGGCAGAACAAGCCACACAAACAGGAAACAATACTCGTGACACTCAAAAATTACAGCCACTTATTCATAGATGTATTTTAAAATATATTAAAGTTTATCTGTTTTTAAAAAAATTGAGTCTCATGAGTGACACTGCGATATTTTGTTTCCAGATTATAAATCCTTAAAAATTGTTTAACTCTAGTCCAGTATCAGACGATATTACAAGGATTTCCCTGTGAGTATGAGTGAGCTAAATGCTTCTGAACTTGCAGCACATCCTTGCGGGTACCTAGAGCTTTAGCAAGGGTACTCAGTGGCTTGCCCTTTCATAATTATTTTGCCCTAATGCAGGGAAGGTAAACATTCAGTGTATCACAGAAATCAGTCTCTCTCCATTCTACCCTCACGCCCCACAAACAGGCCAGATTGTATTTCCTTACATGGGCCGGTCAGCTGTTCACTTGCTGTGCCCAACTAACCTGTGCCCCTGTAGGCAAATCCTTAGAATCTGGCTGGTTAGTGACCTAGATCTGGAGTTGAGAAACACATGGAAAAGTCTAGTCAAAATTTAATTTCATGATTCAGATAGTGCATGCTATTTTAAACAACTTTCCAATTTACTTATATCATCAAATATCCCTCCCACTTTCCTCTCTCAGTAGTACGTATATCCAAGGGAAAGGAATAAAAAGCAAGAGAGAATAGTAGGGTAAAGAGGTACAATACTATACTGCGGCCACTTACTAAACAAAACGGGTGGGTTTGTAAACTCTCACACCAAGAAATAAAAGAATTTATCAGGTAAGAATAAAAAAAAAAAAATCTAATGGTGAAGTCCACGTAAAAATTTGTGTGGGTCAAAAGAAAAAAAAAAAAGGCAGGCAACTATTTACCAGACACTACAGCCTGAAGTACCTTCCTATCAAAGGCAAACACGTCAAACCGGTAAAAATTTGTGAACGTGTGTAAAGAAGACCAAGTAGCAGCCCTACAAATATATCTTACAGAGGCCTCATTCCTGAAAGCCCAAGATGTGGAAACGGAATTTTTAGGAATAAGCAGTAATTCTGGCAGGAGGCCACTGATCTGCCTCTAAGTAAGCCATGTGTATTAGAATACTCAACCTGAACGACAAGATAGACAGAAGTGGCCTTCAAACTTTTACGCTTTTTTGAATACAAAACAAATAAGTTTGAAGACTAATGGAAATCTTTTGTATCTTCCAAATAGAGTTCCAATGCCCTGACTACATCTAAGTTATGCAGAAGTCTCTCCTTTAGAAGACTTCAGGTTAGGGCATATAGAAGGGACAACAATCTCCTGATTGTTTGCCAACAAGATTGCCTTCGGCAGAAAACAATGAACTGTTCGTAACACTGCCCCATCCTGGTGAAAAAACAAGTAAGGTGGATCGCAAGAAACCCTCTGAGCTGAAGAAATATCTAGTAAAAATAGAACCTTCCAGGAAAGAATCTTGAAATCCAGAGGATACATAGGCTCAGAGGATGAACCTGCAAAGCCCTCAGAACTAAGTTAAGGTTCCATGAAAGAGAAACTGGTTACATAACAAGGACCAGAGCATGTACCAAGGATTGCATATCAGAAAGTAAGCTAACTTCCTATGAAACAAAACAGAGCACAGAAATCTGTCCCTTGAGAGAACTGACTGACAAACCATTAGCTAAACCATCTTGTAGAAATTAAAGGATACAGGGAATTCTTATGGAATGCCAAGAATAACCCCTATCAGAACACCAACAAATGTATGCTTTTCACACTGTATAATAAATCTCGTCACACCGTTAGGTTGTGAGACTGAAGGTTTTGATAGCGGAACGGCCCTTGAACCAGAAGCTCTGGCCGCTGAAGAAAACGCCACGGTGGAGCACTGAACAACCTAACCAGATCAGCATATCAGGTCCTGCATGGCTACACTGGAGCCACGAGGATAACCAACATCCTCTCCTGTTTGAGTTAAGCCCCCACTCTGGGAAGAACTATTGGAGGATATATGTAAACCTACTGATACTGCCAAGGAGCTATCAAAGCTTGTGGTTTAGACAAGATGCCACCAAACTATCAGCTTGTTGTAAATCTCCTGTGTGAGAGACCATTCCCCTGAGTAACAAGTCTGATGACTGAGAAAATCTGCTTCCCAGTTGTCTACTCCTGGGATGTGAATTGCTAAAATGGTACACTGATGCATCTCTGCCCAGTTCAGAATCAGAGATATCTCCTGCATTGCTAGAGAACTGTGGGTCCCCCCTGATGGTTTATGTATGCCACAGTTATTATATAAAAGACAAATAATAGAGTTCAAGTAAACAGAGGACCAAGTCCCTGTTATTAATGTCTGAATGTCTCAGATAATAGCACAATAAAAACTAGATTGGTGCCAATAAATTAAACTGATAGTCTTGTAACAATGCATAAGCAACAATTGTGTCAACCTTCAAAGCTTAAATGAGAGACAGCGCAACACAACAACAATTTGGCTTGTTGGCAACCGCTTACCCCATTACAATATGGGCCATCCGGTCCTTAGATATACTTGTCTGCTTGAGACAAAATATAGCACCGTGGCTAAACTTTCTTTGCTTTGCTCCTGGAACTCTGAAACCAGTGTGAGTTCAAACATTCTTCGAAATCCTCTTTCAGATGTCAGTGTGACTAGTGTGCCATCCGTGCCTAGGATAGGTGGATAGTGCTGTCACTCACATTGGGGCAACCAATCCAGAATGAAGGAGACATGTTTCCAAATCGGCTTGATGCCGTAGCTGAGCTCTACTCAAAGGTCAGATAAACTGAAAGGTAGCACTCCAACAAAAATTCTTGTGTAAAAACAAAAACCTTTATTAATTGACCTTAAAAGCCAGCACAAAAAACAGGCAAAAAATCAGAGGGAGGAGGAGAAAAATCCTGACATGTTTTGTGCCAGAAGGCACTTAATCATACACAAGAATTTTTGTTGTAGTGCTACCTTTCAATTTATCTGTACATGTTTTCGGAGCGGGCTCGGCTCTTTTCTTTGGTTGGCACCATGCCAACTGTGCACGCTGTTCTTTTGAGGTCTTGTTTCGATTTTCTGCCTTGATTGGTTAGCGGCCACTGCACAACCCCAGGTTGGAGCAGCGTCATTTCACTCCCGGATCTACTCAAAGGTCAGACATAGTAGCGAAAGAAGTAACAAAATAAGTTTTGGCTTGTGGCCACAAGCCAAAATGCATCAGCTGTATCTGACCTCTGTGGTTCTAATTTGTCATGCTGATATTTCCATTTTATTGAAGATAGCTCTGAGCTCCAAGACATTGATAGGCAAGGTCGTCTTTTGAAATGACTACACTCCCTGCGACAACCCCAGACCACTCCCCATCCAGACAGGCTGGCATCCGTGGTGAATATCTCCCATGCCGGCCTGAGGAGACTCGTACCTCTGGAGACATCCACCAAGAGAGATTGTCTAGATGAACTAAATGCAACAGATCAAAATGGTCCCCATTCCACTGCCTCAGCCTACACAATTGAAGAGGCTGCAGATGAAACCTTGCAAATGGTATAGTGTCAGACGCCGCTACCATAAGATCTACAACCTCCATGCACTGAGCTACTGAAGGATGAGACACAGGCTGAAGCCTATGATGGGCTGCCTAAAGCTTGATCCTGCATTGGTCTGTCAGAAACAGCTTCATAGACACACAGTCTATAATGACCCCCAGAAAACACGCTTGTCTTCATTGATCTTCCAGCCATGACTGAAAAAAAATCTCTGTGTGAGAAGTCGCTAAAGGTAAAGAGGCGTTTGAACCAAGATATCATCCAGGTATGGAGTCCTGCTTCCCCTTGAGCCCAGATCACAGACAATAGGGCTCCTAGAACCTTGGTAAAAATATGAAGAGCAGCAGCCAGACCAAAAGTTAAAGGGACACTGTAGCCAAAAAAAATATTTTGTGATTCAGATAGAGCATGCAATTTTAAGCAACTTTCTAATTTACTCCTATTATCAAATTGTCTTCATTTTCTTGTTATGTTTATTTGAAAAGCAAGAATGTAAGTTTAGATGCCGGCCCATTTTAGGTGAACAACCTGGGTTGTCCTTGCTGATTGGACAGCACCTTTAAACAAGTGCTGTCCATGGTCTGAACCCACAATTTGCTGACTCCTTAGCTGAGATGCCTTCTTTTCAAATACAGATTGCAAGAGAATGAAGAAAAATTGATAATAGAAGTAAATTAGAAAGTTGCTTACAATTACATGCTCTATCTGAATCATGAAAGAAAAAATTTGGGTTCAGTGTCCCTTCAAGGCTACAAACTGGTAATGTTTGTTTAGAAAGGCAAATTAAGAAACTGATGGTGATCCGGATGGATTGGAATGTGCAGATACACATCCTTCAGGCCCATGGTAGACAAACTGTCCCTGAAGAACTAGAGGAAGGTTTGATCTGATTGTTTCCATTTTGAAGGAAGGAATCCACAATAACTTTTTCCAGAATATTTAAAGTCCAAGATGAGTCTGAACTGTCCCTCCTTCTTTGAAACTATGAAGAGGGTGGAATAAAATCCCTTCCCATGGTCCGCCACTGGTACAGGGACAATTAGCCCCATATTCTCTATATCCTTCACACACTGAAATAAAGTTGCTCTCTTTTCTGGACATCTGGAAATATGAGACAGGATAAACCTTCCCATAGGAGGCCAAGATTTGAAGTCTATCCTGTATCCTTGTGACACTATTTTCATAACCAAAGGATCCTGGATAGACTGCACCCAGACCTCTTGAAGGTTTAATCTGCCCCCTACTAGAGAAGAAAACGGATCTGGAGCCGCACCTTCATGTCAACTTGTTATCGATAGAAGACTTTCACCAAACAGGAATAAGGATTACTGAGAGGCCACCCTCAGGAGGATCCATATCAGTAGTAGCAGTATTGGATTGCTCCATATTAAAGGTCTTGTACACCCCCTAACGCTGCCAGTGACAAAATATAATGAATTAATGCTAAGGAATGTGATTTGCGCCTCAAAACACCAGTCCCCTGCAAGCAAAAAGAAGCACTATACTATGCTTATAGCTTCCCCCAAGCACAAACAGCCCACAACAATTTTTGTCTAAAACCTTTAGACTATAATCCAAAAAAATAATTCTAGTATATTTGGAATGTAATAATCCCCCTCTTGCTCTGGTCTGAGGGTCTTAACCCCCCATCCTCCTGAGCTCTAGACAGGGTCCGTGAAGAATGTGGTAAAGCGTCCGGCGCAGCAGAGCTGATAGTAACTGCTTGCTTAATTTGTGTAAAAACCATGTGATTCAAGCGCGACGATGCTCAGCCGATCATCACACACAAAGCCAGGCTGAAAACTGCGCAGTTTGTGAGACACATGTGAAAACCAGTAGTCCCGCCCATCATGGGCGTTACTAACAAAAACATAACCCCAACCGGCTTTATAGAAATAACAAGCCGTTAGAAAGTTAGCCATCGTAAAAAAAATGTTTTAGCTCATCTCCCAGCCCCAGTGCACCTGTACTGTCAAAATAAACTCACCATAATATAAAGAGTAAAATGTCCAAACATAAAGCGTTTCTTGTATCTGAGCGTTATGTGTATATTACATCTTAAAGTGCCCACTTTCCTCTGAGCTTTATATTGTCCCAGAATAAAGAAAAAGTCAGCACTTACCTGAATGCTGTCCGACAGCAAAACAGTCCAGCAGGTTTAAGAGGTCCTCTCCCTCCCATAGCCCTGTGGAAAACGATAAAGCCCGAGTTAAAATTGCTTAGGCCATCAGGATTAGGGCAGCATAAATGTATGGGAGGCGCAGTGAGAATTATGTCCCACCAGTTCCCATTGCTCTAAAGCCACCAAAAGCTCTACTGTAGAGACTGATATGGACTACGGCTACACCCTATGACAAAGTAGCACTCTCTGGCACTACTTTAAAAACAATAAACACTTGATTGAAGAATCTATACTAACACCTCACTTTACCTCTTCCTATCACTAACGTAGGCAAAGAGAATGACTGGAGTGGGAGGGAAGGGAGGAGCTATGCTGTGGTGCTCTTTGCCTCCTCCTGCTGACCAGGAGGAGAATATCCCATAAGTAAGGATGATGATCCGTGGACTCATTGTGTCTTTAAAAAAGAAATTTGCTTTAATTCCTGAATCAGCAGAAGCATAAATTTGTGAATTCAAGCGTTTTGAAGTTACTGCCCTATTTTGGATTTTTTTTATCTCTTGGAGGTGAGAACGACTGCAAGCAACTAAAAGCAGGAAAACTTATACAACCTTACTCCCAGAGCGACAGCGCAGCCAAGTCCGTTATCAATAAATGTAAAAAAAAAAAAAAACACCCTATCTGAATACATCAATACCTTGCTTGCCAAAATTGTTTTTCAAAGAGAAATTCGCCCCATCACGCATAAGCTTCCCACAATTTGTTAACTTGTTGCTTTGCAATACCCCTATTACCTTTTGCTAAAGTTCCATCAAGGACAGATGCTGGTAGACCGGTGAACCCTGCAGTGTTTATATCTTCGCAAGAGTTAAAGGACCACTCAACACAGTAGAATTGAATAATTAACAAGTGCATAAAAAGACAATGCAAAAACATCTACTCTGAATTTAAAATAAGCAGCAGATTGGTTTTTCTGGCACTCTCTCTCCTATTTTCTGGCCCCATGCACCATATGACAGACATTAGCCAATCAGACTAGTATACGTATCTACCCTGTGAGCTTGTGCATATGCTCAGTAGAATCTTGTTCCCCATTGTGAATATAGAAAAACTGCAAAATTTGATAATGAAGTAAATTGGAAAGTCTTAAAACTGCTGCCCTTTCTGAATCATAAAAGGTGCAAAGTATTTTTTTATATATAGGGGACAGTTGATTCCCCGAAACGTCACTTTTTCATAAATTACTACATTATTGTTTGTTAAAAGTCCAGTGAGTGCGGTTCTCTAACTTGGATAGATCGATATCTATATATATATTTTTTTTTTACTATAACATTTTATAAGTCTCAGTTATTTCTGCCCCTTTAATTTTAATATATGGTTGATATAAAGCTCCAATGGAACATCCATACCCTATAGAAAACATAAAAAACAACCTCTTAGTTTGAAAAAGTGGGCGATATAGAAAGCCCTTTATAATCTACAGCCACTAGCCCCAAAATGGACAAGTGACTGCTCCTCTATCAAAAGTAACACGCAGAAGGCTACCGGGTGTTCAGTGAGAACAGCAAGCACCCAAACAATCAAAACACACAGGTGTGGTGGCCTCTCAATCTTTTAGCTGTCATAATAAATAAAAAGGAAATACATCAGTGTGGGTCTTGTTTTGGAAGATTTAGCAAAGCAGCATAAAAAGCACAAGTGTTTTGTTGTTGGGGTTACAGCATTTTTTCACACCTGAATAAAATTTAGACTAAAATCATTGGTAACTTTAAATAGCCCACAAACTGTGGATCCTAACGACACCAAATTTGCAGAGTTCATGATAACTAGACCAGATCTGGACCGCTGGAACCTTAGGCGGCGGCCTCACTACAGGGAATCAGCACCCCCCCCACGTTTGGGGTATAGCAGTTGTGTTCTAACTGCTTTTTCTACTTCTACAAGAAAACCATCGCCCACAGTAAGGGTCTACTCTGAGCCATAATTGCTTCTGCACTCACCGAGTGGAAATGGAAGCTTTAGCAAGGTGGGAGGCGCGAACGAGCAGTCTCCTTCAGGACTACTTTCGAGACCTAGAGAGAGATTTCTGTGTTATCCTCTCTGGAGGACAGCTTCCTAAGGGATCACTGCAGGCACCCGCTGAACTTACTCCACCTGAAAATTAAAGCCCTGATCCTAGCCTGGCCAGAGGGGCGCCCCTTTTAGCTCCAGAACAGACCTCGGATCCAGCAAAAACCCCGCCCGATCTTGTACCTATGCAGAAAATCTCAAAGCTGCATGGAGGCATGATATGCGATTCAATGCCCTTCAGCCAGCGAGCGGATACTGGACCGAAAATATGCAGGGAAGAAGCCCAAGAGCAGATCTTTGGAGACCCAGCCTGCTACGCGAGACCACATGCACGTCCGACACAAACCGGGCCCGATACGGGACTCCAGGTAGCAGAGGTATGTCTACCCGCATGTGGCACTTGGGGAGAAACTTACGGCTGCACAATAAGGAAGCAGAGCCGATCGGTGCCCATAACCGGCAATAAAAAGACAGCCAGGGGATCTTTGAACTCTTATAGCCGTGTGGTTACTAACAATCATAATCCCCCATCCCCTAATGTCGCCTTGTACGGAACCTATGGTGAGCAAATGCAGTTACGTTCTTATCCGATAGCACCCTACATATCCTTATACCTCCCACCTGCACAATCCACTATCCTGGCACCTATTAACCCTTAATCAACCACATCCCCCTGTGGAGTATCTATATACCATAGACATTAAATTATATTAGGTAGTAGGTGAATTTTGCTTATATTATGCATGGATGGGTTGATATCCCACACCCAAAATATTTACTACATGTTTAAAGTTCAGTATTGAAAAGTTAGTCATTTAGGGAGTTTTGTATTATTTATGTTCCTGGAGGCTGCTATGTCAAAAAGTTACACATACTAGTCTGCTGTCTACCTTGTAATTTGTTTTTATATGTGATAGGCCTATATTATGCGAGCAAGCTGCTAAGTCCGCTTCCAGGAGAGGTAGTTAGAACTGTTGGTCATTGAGGTATCTATTGAGCTATAGCAGATATAGGCCTCACTATATGCATTGTGGATTCTGCCCACTAAGTAGACCCTTCCCCATGTCCTTAATGGTATATTGCTTCTTCTATAGGAGAAGCCTGTATAAGGTACAGCACCCCTCACTCACAGGACATTTGATGCAGTTAACATTGATGGTTTTCTCTATATTAATCCCAAAACCAATTTTCCTCATTGCTGCTTAACACGTGTAGGTAGGCCCATAAGTGGCCCCCTAATGGTCCAGGACGAAAGTACAGTTGTTTTAGTTGCATTATTCAAAGAAAAAAAAACAGAGGTTGACCATGTGTATCTCTCCACTACATATGCAGTACTTTAGTAGGACTAATTTCCACTTCTGCTTTATGTAATTGCCAACCTGTACTTTATTTCACGCCCTCTAATCATGCATCCTGCAAAGTTATGTATAGCACTGAACTGGTTTATTGAGACTGTATGTTTTGCAATGGCTGTACATATGGCATTTCTGTACTGTTTTCATTTTTCAACCTTAATAAAAATTATAAAAAAAAAAAAAACCTTTACAGCTCTTTAAAAAGGATAGTGGCTTCTTATCACTGCACTAGAAAATGGCCTTACAAACTTCAATATATTAATGCTCACTTTTGAAATAAGGTTGAGTCTTCACTAAGAATATATACATTTTTATTTTATTTACATTTTCATAGCTACAAAAATTACAATGCTAGATTTACATTCTCATTCACAATTACATTTAAAAAATAGATTCATCTTCTAGTGATCTGGAGGAGGCAGATGTTTTCTGTTATAATTTTTCTTCTTCTCTGATGCTGTGCTCAATAAACAGCAATATCTTATTCTTCGTTTTCAGCAAACACTCCCGGTAATTGTACTGGGAAATACAGAAGATAAAGCAAATTATTGTGGTGAACCAAGTTCTATAAAAATAATAATTGTAATAAGGTATGCATGCACTTATGGAGCAGTGAATCAACCCTTTAACTGTCGCACATACTTGCCAAGATCAAACTCACAGCTGCAATGTAAGCCAAGGATTGCGCCCCCCCCCCCCATAAATAAGCAGCTGGTGTAATTAGTTGCAGTGCTGTGCAGAGACCTCACAGCAAACTGTCACTATAAGCCGACACATACTGATGTATAGGAATAATTATCCTTATGGCGTGCATGATTCACATTGGGCCGCAAAGCAAAAAAGGTACCAAGAAATCTTGGTGCAAGGACCAATTTAAAGACGGTCGCCCTGCGTTTGTCAATCTCTGATATAGTAGTTTGGTTTCTCATGAGAACATGTGGTAAAACCATGTGAAGGTGTCTCCAAATTTACTAAGTACAAAGTTAATCACAATCAAGATTGGTTTGAGCAATATACTCATGGTGTGAAGAGTTTCAAGAAAAGTCTACACCATAAGTCTTCTAAAACTGGCATTTAAAGACAAAGTGAAGTCCCATATATTGTACCTATAAATATGTAAGTGGTGTTGGCTTAAGGGATTCATTTAAAAAATAAAAATGCACAGAATTTGATGCCACAATTCCCTTAGGCAGACATGTGTACATAGCTATATAAATAACCCAAGGGTAAAATTCTTGCAGCCAGTGGCTACCTGGCTTCTGGGTTGTCACCCCGTGCCTTAGGCAATATATATTATGTGTTACCTATTCTTAGAATGGTTATATAATGCTGGGTTTAAACACATATATAGTTGTATGCATGCAGCAATGCAATAATAGTAGTAAAGTCAAAATTACATTTTCATGATGCAGATATAGAAATACATTTTAATGTGTTCCTATATACTTCTAGAACCTAATTTGCTTTGTGCCTTTGGTATCCTTTGTTGAAACCCATACCTAGAACTAGGAGCAACAATACGCTACTAGGAGCTAGCTGCACATTTATGCCTCTTGTCATTTGCTCACCCAATGTGTTAAGCTAGTTCCCACTAGTACATTGCTGCTTCTTCAAAAGGATACCAAGAGAATGAAGCAGATTTGAAAGTTGCTTAAAAAATCCCAATATGCTCTATCTGAATCATGAAAGTTTTTGGGGTTCATACCTCTAATAAAAATAAGACACAACATGTTTGGTTATTTTCCATCATAAATACAGCAATGTATCACTGCTTTACTGTCAGATCCATTCTCTAAGGCATGGAAAGAAATTACACAAAGCCAAAATTCTATGAGGAACCTGAACAAGAAAACAGGCATGAAATTCACCTTCTATGAAACTGCAGCACCATCGAGACAAAGCAAGAACTCCCAGGTTTATTTCTGAAAGGAAAGAAGTACCGGTTATTTCTCATTTATATTTGCTAAAAGATAAGCTAGATGTAAAGGCAAAGTAATTATAAAAAAACAAAAAAAACAAACACAAATTTCTGGCCTCACTAGCAGCCAAAGTGTTAAAGGAACACTCAATCAAAATTAAACTTTCATTATTCAGATAGAGCATGCCATTTGAAACAACTTTCCAATTTACTTCAATTAACTAAATGTGCACAGTCTTTTTATATTTAAACTTTTTGAGTCACTAGCTCCTACTGAGCATGTGCAGGAATAAGTGTGTATGCATTTGTGATTGGCTGATGGCTGCCAAATGGTACAGGGGGAGTGGAAAAAGAACTTATATGGCCAACTACCCCAAATTATTGAGAAATATCTCCATAGTTTACATTGTAAAATGTCTGAGGTTTCTATAACCTCCCCCTGGAAAGGCAAGAGGAGGCCTCAAACCATCTCAGTGTTAATCTAGCAAGATCTACAGGAATGATCAGGACTACCACAAGCCCAGTCATGCTGGAAAGACTTGCATGTGAGACGCACTATATTAAAAATACCATAAAACAGGATCATCTTGAAGAAGTGTTAAAATGGTTAAAAAAAAAAAAAAGTCAACTAACAATGCACATGGACATATAAGACTTTATCTGTCCTATTTATAGCGACAATGTATGAGAACCCGCAATCCTAATTCATTTTATGGGGGGTAGACAGAGTGGCAGAGAAATAGATAAGTGGAGACAGTTGAACCAGAGAAGGCAAGAGGTATACCGCCTGATTAAATAATCACAATATGATAATGCTCATGCCGATAGCTACACAGGCACCAGCACAGTATGTTACACTTGAGACTTTATGTAATGGTTGAAATAGAGGATAGCTATAGGGTTAACCCTTTGCTGCAGCCATCTCTAGTACCTAGTAGAACGTTCCCTTCATGAAATAAAAGGGTACCATGAATTGCCAATCACAATTATTAATTTATAAGCTAAAACATTGTGGGGGGGGGGGTCACACATCAGGTTTGTGGAAATTATAAAACTGGGAAATGATAACTAATTTTATGCATAAATATATTTTGCAGCAAACTGACCTATAAAACACTTACCTTGGGAGGGGTAGGATCAAACCATTCCAGTGTTAATTAGGCAATCTCTAAAGCAATAAAAGCCAAGCCATCCCAGAAAATTTGTATCGAAATCCCAGGAAAGATAACTCACTCAGCATCTTGTTCTGCTTTCTGCAGGCTAAACAAGGTAGAAAAAAAAACAAAAAAAGGATAAGGAAATATAAGACAATGGTAGCAAGTCTACTTTATCCACCAATCCCTTTGATAAAGTCCGACTAAAGTAACATGAGAAATCTAGCAACCATGTGCAGTGTAACAGGTGTTGACCTCCTACAGCAGTGGTTCCCAAACTTTCAGGTCACTGCCCCCCCCTGTTTCTATAAAATAATTATCAGCGCCCCCTAGTGGAACCCACAAAATATTTAAGCCTAATGGACAAGGTTCACCTCCAAGAACCTTGTCCTCCAGGCATTGCAGCAAGCAGGCAGCATCCGCTGTTGGTATTTAAAGTTGCACAAACAATTGGCTGAGAGGTTGAGTAGCAGCAGTATTGAATGGGAACCTGGGAGTGCACACTCCTTAATAAAGATCATGTCAATATAATATAAAATGAGTAGCAAATGTTAGTTTTTTTTTATCTTATTAAAAACTTTATCATCTTTATCTTCTGATACCGGCTTTTTTTAAATCTATAGTCACTGTGCAAGTCTTATAAGCCACATTAAACCGATGGATTGGCTTGATGAAGGGTCCCAAACTCTGGTTTTATGTCCCTTAGTGAATTCACAAACCTTGTGCCAACGATCCGTGGCTTTTCATTTGGAGAAACCAGCCATAACGTTATTCTGAAAAGACAAAAACACGCATGTACTTAACTTACAAAGGTATCAAGCCAAATTATTCCATTACGTTTCACACAAATATGTAGCACAATAAGACATGTATGGGATTTCTATAACCTCCATCTGGATAGGCAGAAGGAGGCCTCAAACCATCTCAGCATTGATTTAGCAAGTGCTACAGGAATGATCATGACTACGACAAGCCGAGTCATGCTGGAAGCCTTGCATTTACATCACTGGCTGCAAAACAAACTGTATTTGTATCTGACATGTGATTCTGTCCCAGTGTGCAATTAATTTACAAATGCACCAATAGTATATAAATTAATTTGAAAATGAATTTTTAAAAAAATATCAAACTATCCTGGTGTCACATATCTGCCCTGTGTTTTGTGTGAATTTTTGACTGAAAAGGGCCACAAATTAAACATTTACAGAGTTTATCATTTAAATCTAGTTACAAAAAAAGGGGACAACTCAGTATATCATAATCATGTCTGAAACGTCACACATTGTGTAATTAATAGTGCTGTATATATTATATATAAATAAAAATCCTTCACAAATGTTCACAGAAAAACAATAGAGTTTTTCCCTCAGAGCACACCAACAGGCCACATTTTTAGAATATCTTAAAGGGATATGAAACCTAAAAATGTTTTCATAGTTCAGCTAGAACATGCGATTATTAACAACTTTCTAGTATACTTCTACTATCAATTTTTCTTTGTTCTTTTGGTATTTTGTTGAAAATCAGGGATGTATGCTTAGGAGCCAGCCCATTTCTGAAGCACTATAATATGGCAGCAGTTTTGCAAGAATGTAATGCATTTGCAAGAGCACTAGATGGCAGCACTATTTCCTGCCATGTAATGCATAAGGTACCTACCTAGGTATCTCTTCAACACAGAATATCATAGGAAAAAAGCACATTTTTTAATAGAATAAATTGGAAACATTTCTAAAATGGTATGTTCTGAGTCACAAGATAATTTGTGTTAAAAAAAGCCATAGTCTGAGATCTGGATATTATTCATTTGCTTGGAGCATGGCTGTACTACTGCACCAATAAATCAACTTTATAGAAAATGTATTTTACTTAGCAAAATGTTATGTACCGCACCATCAGATTATTTCTGATGACACAAAACTTAGATGTCTGACTATGTGCAAAGCTACTGAGTCAAGCACAACAGGCATTTGCTGTGTTTCCTGCTACTACACAATTCTAAACTGTGCAGTTAATGCTAACACATGCTGCAGTGCTGCCAAAACAAGGAACGCAGCCTACAGTGCAAGTGGCTGCAATTTATCAGTGAGAGAAAGTGTAAGTTGCTGATAAACCTGAAGTATCAGAAGAAAAAGCCTTAAAAAAAGGGACAGTATACTATAAAAGATCTCATTGCTGTATCACATTGAGTACATATACCTGCTTCTTTATCTTATATCTGTCCCTAAACCAATCACTAATACTTTGAGATAATGGAAAATGAACATTTTATTACCTTATTTCTTCTATAACCCACTGGGAGTGTAATTTCTTTTACTGGCTGTATTTACACAGCTTGGCCTTGAGGCCAAAAACTTTCAGGATGGGTGGGGATACCACAGGCTAAATAAACTATTTTAAATGCTAATACAAGGGTGACGGAAATACTTGTAAACAATTTAATACACTCCAGCAGGTAAAGTGGATCATTGGGAACAAATTAATGGGGAGAAAAATTGAGTAAACTGCCCCTTTAAAAGGCAAAGAGCAGTAAAACTTCACATACATAGCTCGAAAGCTGTTTAGCTTTGCATATTTAGGAAAAACAAAAACAAATTATGATTATACTTTGAGGACCCCACTAACATATTCCTTGCATACTAGTGCCCCCTATGGTATATCCAGTGCCCCTTTTGCCTATTAGTGCTCCCCTACTAAGTAATCTGATCGCCCCTAGGAGGCAGTACCACCTTCTCTGGGAAACACTGCTCTACACGAACGATAAGGCGTACCACCCATGATGGGAGACTAGATGAATTCACAAACCTTGTGCCAATGAACCGCGGCTTTTCAATGGGAGAAACCAGCCATCACGTTATTCTGAAAAAAAACAAAAAACACGCATGTACTAAACTTACAAGGTATCAAGCCAAATTATTTTCCCCCGTTATGGAAACCTCATTCATTACGTTTCACACAAATATGTAGCACAATAAGACATGTATGGGATTTCTATAACCTCCCTCTGGATAGGCAGAAGAAGGCCTCAAACCATCTCAGCATTGATTTAGCAAGTGCTACAGGAATGATCAGGACTACCACAAGCCGAGTCATGCTGGAAGCCTTGCATTTACATCACTGGCTGCAAAACAAACTGTATTATTGCTTTGTATCTGACATGTGATTCTGTCCCAGTGCGCAATTACTTTACAGATGCACCAATAGTATATAAATTAATTTTAAAATTAAGCCCTCGAGTGCTAACGACTGCTCTGAGCCGTCGCAGAGTTTACCACTCAGGTGCCAACGACGGTTTAGAGCTGTCGCTAGCACTCTCCCACCTTGAGGGAGATCTGGGGGGCTCCCACCCGCTTCTACCCTGACGATCAGGCCTGTATTATGACAGGCATCGCTGGGGCTTCATGTTTTGTGTGGTGACGCCACGCACAATGACGTCACTGCGTAACTTTATTAAAAAAACGACAACGGACGATATGGGGAAAGGGGGCATGTTGCTTAGAAGCCTGTATCTTAGGCATCTAAGCAGCTACAGGCCCCCAAGACTTACACTGTTGGAAAGGTAATCGCCTAACCTTTCCAACAGTATAAGTCTTGGGGATCTGAAAAAAAACAACTCAAATGTGCTTAGCACCCAGGTGGGAAAGTGCTTAGCACTCAAAGGGTTAATAAAAAAATTGATCAAACTATCCTGGTGTCACATCTGCCCTGTACACTGTTTATAATTTAAATCTAGTTACAAAAAAAGGGGACAACTGAGAAACTGGATTCTGCCGGTTCGTTATCAGAAGAAATTGTAAAGGTTTTGTATTATCGAGAAGTTAGAAAACCTGATCCTAAAATTGCAGACTCTCACCATATACCCCCTTGCTAAAGCATGTTTAATGCGACTGAGTCTATACACAGCCCAGTTAGGGCGTATACTACTCCATAGCTAGAGTTACAATTTTATATTTAGATTACACAACAGTTTAATACAAAACTATAAAAACTCACACACAGCTCCAGCTCACCGGCACATTTCTATACACAAATAAACATACCTGCAGCAGGGCAAAAGGACTAAGCACTTAGTAGCCCCAAGCTCCATACCCAGGAAATACTGAGAAACAACCATCTCCCCACAAGCACACGATCTCCGGATGGGAGTCAGAGAGACACACTCCACCATTACTGCTCAGGACAGGACACGCGTGCGAAATGACCGAACTTCCAGCTGCAGATCCAGTTTCCTTCCTCAGAAGCCGGACCGTACCATCTGCTGCAAAACTTCCTCTGCTGTGTTCTTAAACAGAAACCGATACCTACTACGCAGGTTGTGACATAAATAGTTTTACCAGTGTAAGCAATGAGTTCTGTATCCCCGTGTACACAAGCGGTTGATTGATAATTTTAAATTATTTTAGAAAAGCCATCCCCACATTTTAAGGAATGGTTTATTCTCACAGAGCGGCATTGTTTAAGCATTACCAATAGGTGGCAGAGTAAGCACAAAAGTACGTCATTTACGTGTGAAATGCTATGTATTTGTGCCCATGCGCAGTACTAGCGTATAGGTTGTTTTTTTTTCAATAGATACTCGCGTTCCTCAACATTTGATTGACTGACATGCGCGCATGCTCATGACGAGGTAGCTTTTTGACGGAAGTACTTGGATACTTAATTGGTGGGTAGCACATTTTGACGTCCTCTGCCTCTAATTAAAGACGGCTCATGCGCCCAGTACAGTGCACAATATCAATAATTGATCATATGTACATTTACTGGGGTTAAAGGGACAGTACACTGTAAAATTGTTTTCCCATTATTGTATTTGGAATGACTTGTTATACCATAGTTCCCTACAGTCCCTGATTTCCAGGGACAGTCCCTGGATTTTGTTGTATGTCCCTGGATTTTGTTGTATGTCCCTGGATTTTTTTTGTCCCTGGAAATGTCCCTGAAAATCTTATATATATATATATATATATATATATATATATATATATATATATATATATATATATATATATATATATATATATATATATATATATATATATATATATATATATATATACACACACACACACAGATAGATAGATGACAAATAGATATAGTGTATTATTTAAATATAATTAATTCCTAATGGAATATTGTTATTATTATTGAATGGGTTCACATATTATTTGTCTTTCTAATTTTGATGTTGTGTTGTAAAAATAACCATATGCCCAAAATGTGTTCCAGAGACTGGGTAGGTGTAAGAGCTTGGTGCTGTAATCTGTATAATAAACTATGGATAAGTCTAAATTATACTATTACTTTCAAATGGGTGTGTTTTGATTGCAGAACTGAGTGGGCGGAGCAGTTGAACAGTAGGTCGTCAATACTCCAGTAACCCGCTTGCTTGCTCTGCTGCAAAGTGTCCCTGGAATTTTTTTGAAATGTTGGCAACTATGTTATACCAACTGCAGAGTATAAAATATTTGAGAAATAGCATTTCCATGCTTATTTGTGTATATGAAGTAGCTGATTTTGTGCTTTGAAACCAGAGCTTATTTCAATGAGTTGAACTTAAAGGTAATATCATTATGTTATAATTTTGTGTACACACACTTGCTTCCTTATCTTTTATTTGGCTGGAACACCAAAGCTCAATAAATAGAGAGAATAATGGAAAATTACCATTTTATTACTTAACTATCCTGCATCCCACTGAGAGTGTAACTTCTTATGCTGGCTGTGTTTACTTAGGCTTGTCAATAGCATATCCTCCAGTATCAAAACTTTCAGTATAGGTGGCTATACCACAGACTAAATCAGCTAGTTCAAATGCTGAAATAGGAGTAAAGGAGCTACTTGTAACCAATGTAATACACTCTAGAAGGTAAAAAGGATCATTGGGAATAATTTAAAGGGGAGAATATTTTGGGGTGAACTGTCGCTTTAACCCATTAAAACGGCTGTGTACCACATTTTGACGGGATTTTTTTCAAAAACACGCATGTGCAGTACCGGGATAGCTTTTTGGACAGAACACCTGAGGGCAAGTGGGAGCTACATGAGTAGGGTTAGTACCCAGAGCTCTTACAACCTAAGTCCTACATGTTAGCTGCCAGTAACAAATAAGTACTTTTTATTTTATATGTATTTTTTTTTCTGTAGCATAGGGCCCCCCCCTACAAACAATTTTCTGTAGCATAGGGTCCCATCCCTCCCTCTCCCCTACAAATTTTTATGTCAAAGAATAAAATGTAAATTCGTATACAAATGATGGTGAGAAGCCATCTAGATCTAAGGCTTTTTATTTTTTAGAAAGACAGACTTAGTATTTAGAATCCCCTCCTTGGAGGACAAAGAATTGAGATGTTCAAATAGATTTCAGAAAGAGACATTTAGAAAATGATAGGGATAAACCAATATAGTTTTTTCAGTGCAGATACCGATTATTGACTGCCTTTCAGGCCGATAACCGATAACAGGGGCCGATATTCTGTACATTTTGAAAAATCAACACAATTTCTACACAAATCCGGTATAAACTGAACATGCTTATTCAAATTTTAAACATTAAAAGTAAACAACTGGGAAAAATAAAGTGCTTGAAAATTAACTTATTAAATTGCTTCCCAAAACATAGAAAACGGCATAAATCCCTTTTAAACTGCACACTGATATAAAATTAAATTTAAAGTGCCATAAAACAGGTTGAGATCTGTGCATATACTAAAATGGCTAATTAATTTGAAATAGTTTGCATAAAAAAAATAGTTAAAAAATTGCTCGCAAGTATTTTAAAATAATTTTCAAAAAAAAGCACTACACGATTTCTTCAGTACTCTCAGTTAAGTAGAAAAACATTATAGTGCAGAAAGCATAACATTTCAGCATGTTCTCCTGTTAAAAGGCTTATGTTTTTTTTCATATATTGCTGCCACTTCACTAAAAACACGCTCACTTGGTACACTTTACAGATAAGGGTTAAAAGTAAAATAATATACAGGGAGTGCAGAATTATTAGGCAAATGAGTATTTTGACCACATCATCCTCTTTATGCATGTTGTCTTACTCCAAGCTGTATAGGCTCGAAAGCCTACTACCAATTAAGCATATTAGGTGATGTGCATCTCTGTAATGAGAAGGGGTGTGGTCTAATGACATCAACACCCTATATCAGGTGTGCATAATTATTAGGCAACTTCCTTTCCTTTGGCAAAATGGGTCAAAAGAAGGACTTGACAGGCTCAGAAAAGTAAAAAATAGTGAGATATCTTGCAGAGGGATGCAGCACTCTTAAAATTGCAAAGCTTCTGAAGCGTGATCATCGAACAATCAAGCGTTTCATTCAAAATAGTCAACAGGGTCGCAAGAAGCGTGTGGAAAAACCAAGGCTCAAAATAACTGCCCATGAACTGAGAAAAGTCAAGCGTGCAGCTGCCAAGATGCCACTTGCCACCAGTTTGGCCATATTTCAGAGCTGCAACATCACTGGAGTGCCCAAAAGCATAAGGTGTGCAATACTCAGAGACATGGCCAAGGTAAGAAAGGCTGAAAGACGACCACCACTGAACAAGACACACAAGCTGAAACGTCAAGACTGGGCCAACAAATATCTCAAGACTGATTTTTCTAAGGTTTTATGGACTGATGAAATGAGAGTGAGTCTTGATGGGCCAGATGGATGGGCCCGTGGCTGGATTGGTAAAGGGCAGAGAGCTCCAGTCCGACTCAGACGCCAGCAAGGTGGAGGTGGAGTACTGGTTTGGGCTGGTATCATCAAAGATGAGCTTGTGGGGCCTTTTCGGGTTGAGGATGGAGTCAAGCTCAACTCCCAGTCCTACTGCCAGTTTCTGGAAGACACCTTCTTCAAGCAGTGGTACAGGAAGAAGTCTGCATCCTTCAAGAAAAACATGATTTTCATGCAGGACAATGCTCCATCACACGCGTCCAAGTACTCCACAGCGTGGCTGGCAAGAAAGGGTATAAAAGAAGAAAATCTAATGACATGGCCTCCTTGTTCACCTGATCTGAACCCCATTGAGAACCTGTGGTCCATCATCAAATGTGAGATTTACAAGGAGGGAAAACAGTACACCTCTCTGAACAGTGTCTGGGAGGCTGTGGTTGCTGCTGCATGCAATGTTGATGGTGAACAGATCAAAACACTGACAGAATCCATGGATGGCAGGCTTTTGAGTTTCCTTGCAAAGAAAGGTGGCTAAATTGGTCACTGATTTGTTTTTGTTTTGTTTTTGAATGTCAGAAATGTATATTTGTGAATGTTGAGATGTTATATTGGTTTCACTGGTAAAAATAATTAATTGAAATGGGTATATATTTGTTTTTTGTTAAGTTGCCTAATAATTATGCACAGTAATAGTCACCTGCACACACAGATATCCCCCTAAAATAGCTATAACTAAAAACAAACTAAAAACTACTTCCAAAACTATTCAGCTTTGATATTAATGAGTTTTTGGGTTCATTGAGAACATGGTTGTTGTTCAATAATAAAATTAATCCTCAAAAATACAACTTACCTAATAATTCTGCACTCCCTGTATATATATATATATATATATATATATATATATATATATATATATATATATATATATATATATATACTGCCACTTGACAGAGACAGAAAGGACATGCTGGAATATCAATGCTAGATTTATTTATTTGCTTTAATATTTAATATGCTCATATATTTACTGGATTGCAAATACCTTCCCTGGTACTGAGGAGTGGACTATAAGTTTCTTTATTATTTCACTTATGGGCAGTTTTATACATGTGTAACATCGCCACCTAATGGTCAGAGCATTGTTATCCACTGCTAGAGAATATTGATACTAATCTCCTATACTGCATAACGTTCTACTCAAGGTTTGTTGCTGTGAATATTTAATTGATGTGCCTGAACTATTACTTTTTTTAAATGTTTTTTTCTACGCTCATGAAATGGGAAAATAAAATATTTAAATTAAAAATCGTCAAATATAGCAGCTTTAGTGAAATGTTTTGCAAATGTGTAAACTTTATCCGAGTGCAACAAATAATGTTCTATTTGTGACAGCAATTAGCAAGCAGATTGATTTTATGTGTTGCTGACCCCTATGAGCAAACCAAAAGTAATTAAGCTCTGTGTACTTAAAGCTACATAAGGAAACTATGTAGCTTTAAGTACCACTTAAAGGTCACTTTTTCCATTTCACAAATTTATATATGTTTTTTTATGCAAGTCCATCTACAGCCCTGACATTGGTGGTATGGTAGTTGGTAACTGAGCTCCCAGGAACACCTGGGCTTGGACTCTTATCAGTGTTATGTCAGTATATTTATGAAAATCTTAGTAGTGCTATCCAAATAATATATATCAGCTTATGGCAGGGTTATGACACAATACAACCAATAATTTTCTTTAAAAATAGAAACCCTTAATAAACATGCATCTACTAGAAACAATAAAATTAATATAAATACCTGAACTCTTTTATTTAGTTAATATCCATGAACATTTTTGAAATATATTTGCAATATTAGAATATGACACAAAATTTATATGCGTTAAAACCAACTCTTAAAATATGCTATCCTTCTTACAAAACCCAGAAAAATATACCTTCACAATTCAGCCTTATTTATTTAACACATGGGACTAAAAACCTTTAACATCCAAGCAATACAATTCTAAACTGTGCTCTTTCAACAATAGGATAATATATATATATTCTGCTATTTAACTGCAATTTATCCTAATACAAAATTAACTTAAAATCTCAGAACTTGCACAGATGAGTTACTCGGCCAATCAGATACAGATTCAAACAATATATATATATCGGCTGTGAAATGCTAACTTAAAAAAAAAACACACTGCTTCTTTAAATCTATTAAATACAATTTGACTAAGCATATAACTTATCTTACAAAACCCAGAAAACTGTATCTTTAAACTGCAGTGACTTTAAAATATCACATGTAATTAGCAGCCCTTTTCTTATACTCTATATATACGTTACCAAAATGATATCCAACTTCAAGATTTTTTCACACCTCATATAAAATAAGTGTAATTGCAATGGAATAGGAGAAATATGGCCCACTTTGTTTTTATAGTTTGACTGTGTCCCACGCAAAACAGTTTCAGTCAGTTACAAAACTCTGCAGCCAGTGTCCCTTTTCTTCCTTCTGCATACAACTTATTGTCTAATCATATGTGTGAAATATGGGTGGCCCTTCGAAACCTTGTCCCTGCCATTGGCTCACTCTGTGAGTGTGCGTTGCTAAGGAGATGCATTCTTTAACAGCCAATCATCTCCGGGCTGTAATACCTGTGTCGCAACACCGTACCTTGTCCATTGGGTGGCAGTATTACAAATAGACAGTACAAATAAATGCAGCATGACAAAAAAAAATAATATATACAGCTATACATTTAAACATTTTTTTTTAAAATGTGTAATAACTACCATAATTTTCTTCATATTAATAAGTTTGCAATACCAATCGCAGCTGGGTAGATTACATTACCTCTCTGGTCATTTTGATATGAAACATGTGTCTAACATTATTTATATTGTATTATATTAATTTATATTAAGGCAATTTTAAATTACTAATTATTTTGAAATTTATGGCATTTATATATCTAATATATTTTCACATGATATAGCATGCTCTATGTCTTCGACAATCTCTGCACGCATTAATTGATGCCTGCAATAGAAATGGAAACAACCGTTATAAATTATCTAAGCATTCATATGTCTATGGTCCATCTGAAATAAGATTAAGTATTTTATATATATATATGCACTCCAAATATGGGACCATAAAAATGGTTATCCAATCTATACCAATTCTGAATCTATTTCCTACACAAATATCCCCTGCAGCAATTATCTATTTAATATGATGTGTTTAATTTCAATATATACATCATGAATCATTTTAAACATACATGGAAAACTGGCATTGTTCCCCTTGCAAAATGCATCCAACTCTATCTGTGTCACCTTCCCCCTAGCTGTGTATTTGCAACACATCTTACTTTGAAATCACAAAACTTAGGTGACAAATACCAGAGGGCTTCCAAGCATATTTTTCTCTCATCACCAAATGTCTTGGAGTTATAAAACTCTGCATATATAGTCAAATGAATAGGGTCACTGAGTTAGTTCCTTTAGAAAAAAAATGTTTGTGTATTTTACACTGCAGGGGTCGTGCTTCAAAAGGCTATGCTGATTTTCAATCCTGATAAACGTGTATTCATCCAGCTAACCCATTTGGTAAGGGGGTTGGGACCCCCTGTGGATTAGAAGCTGTGTTCAACAAACTCATGTTCAATTAATCCTGAGGTCTCATCTAACATATACAGTGTATAAAATATACATATATATATATATACATATATATGTATACATATGTAATATTCATCATAATATTCATATACTCTGACAGTTATTTATTATTAGATGCTATGCTATGTCCAGCTTATATGTAATATTTATGATTTGTGTCACTTAAAACTACATCGTTTCCCTGAAGCACACAGAGCTAAATTTCTTTTGATTTGCTCCATATCGGTAAGTTTCTGGCTGATAACGTAATTTCAGAAATTCCAAATATCGGCCATAAAAATCGTCTGCTCCGATATATCGGTCTATCCCTAGAAAATGGAATTATATTTCAAATAATTTCCCAAAGAAAGAAACACTAGAAAGAACAAAAAATGTATGTAAACAAGGAAAAGGAAAGATTTAAAAATTTTTTTTTTACTAAATAGCATCTTTAACCTTTCCTCATATGATCGGAATAGTGATGAAATGTGAGTACTTAAAGGGACAGTATACACTCATTTTCATATACACTACTATAAAGAATAAAATGCACAGATACATATATAAAAATCCAGTATAAAACTGTTTAAAAACTTACTTAGAAGCTCTCAGTTTAGCTCTGTTGAAAAGGTAGCTGGAAAGCCCACTGCAAGTGGGAAATAAGACACTCCCCCCTCCCCCTTATTTTGCATATGAAAAGACCCTTTACACAAAAAGGAGCAAGCTGGGGTAGGTAGCTGACGGTATTCTCATAAAACTTTGGGGCTTGGTTAGGAGTCTGAAAATCAGAGCAATGTTATTTAAAAATAAGCAAAACTATACATTTTTTGGGGCATGCAGAAATAGTGCGAACTTGCTACTTTTAGCAAGATCAAGGCAGAGGAGTTAAGGCCTGTCTTGCTCGGTCCCTAATGCGCATGACCGATCCTCACGGCCTTTTGAAGTCTCGCGCAGTCGGCGGTCACTGACTGATCCTTCCTTACGGCCAGGTATGTTTGTATCGCGCTGCAGTCTCTACTGCGCATGACTGCAGCGCAAGACAAACATACCTGGCCTTTTATAATATAGGATATATGCATCAAACAAAAATACATTTTTGATAGAATCTATAAAGTTATTCTTCAACTCAAATATTTATAATATATCGGGACAAATATTATTTACAAATCAAATTAGCCATTGGGACCAGGTTCTCCGCTAGCTTCACTTATTTGAATATGAGTAGTTTTGAGGCCAAATACATTTATGGTGGAGACTTTGGAATGAACCTGGTCTTCTATGGTAGACATATAGACTATCTTGTTTATATGGGAAGGTGATCAAACCAGTATAGATCACTTTGTATCATATTTCAATGAATCTGAATTAACATTCACTTATAAGAACCATTCTGAACATATAGACTTTCTTGATCTTTTTATAGGGTAGGACAAATATGGCAGAATTAGTACATATACTTTTTCAAGAAAGTAGATTGTAGTAATTTCTTAAATTAGCAGAGTAACCATTTTATAAAATGGAAAATAAATATTCCATTTAACCAATTTTGGTGTCTTAAGATAAATTGTGCAGTTTGTTCATGAAATTGATCTATCAGCCATACTTAGACAGATTTTTAGAGAAAGGTTATCCTGTTAATCTATTGGAGACCAGTTATCTAAGAGCTAGGAATATAGGTAGAAAATTAATCCTTCAAAGAAGTTGGAAAGAAAATAGAAAAAAAAATCAAGGATGATGGTGATTATTCATCACTCAATTTAATGGTAATTTCAATAAGATAAGAGGTATTTTTTATACATTTTCAGGTGTCTTACAGAAAGACCTAATTCGCAAAAATTTATTAGAAAACACTCCAAAATGTGTTTACACAAGGGCTCCAACCATTAAATCTAAAGTGGCCCCCAGTTATGGAGTAGCTTCCAAATTAAAGAAGAATCATTTGAAATGAAAGTCCAACAATAACAATTGGCTAAGTAATATTTTAATGAAGAAACGTTTTTTTTTTTTTTTTTAATTGAATATTGTATATTGCGATACATATAATAGGAGACGCAGCTCCATGTTGTTACAATTTCAACAGTTGTCCAATTTTTATTATCATGAAACTAATACAAAATATACTAAGATAACATGTTGTGAGTATTCAGCATTCTAGAAATCTCTGTTTAATAAAAGTATTTATAGCTAATGTTCCTAGGGGAGTTTCTAATTACTTCATCAAAACCTTTATAAAGGGTTTAAACTCCCAAGGTTGTAAAAAAAAACAAAAAAAAAAACACAACAACAACAAAAAAAAGAAAGAAAAGGGAAAAGAAAAAGGGGAAAGGGAAAAAAAAAAAGGGGAGAGGGGGAAAGAGGGATTAAAAATGGGTCCGTCCCGCCCCACCCGGGAATCCCAACCAGCCTAATTTATTGTGGATTGTTTTTCCGTTAGCAATTGAAGATATGTGTCCCAAGTCTGGGTTATCACTGCATAAATGTCCATTTTCTCATTTTTAAGGTAATAGTATTCTTCTAGTGAAATCAATTCGGAAACCTTATGAACCCACATATTTAGTGGTGGAGCTCCACTATATTTCCAGTTTTTGGCTATCAATTGTTTTGCCCCATTGGTCATAATCCTAAATAAACGGAGGTAGGGCTTATATTTAATTTTAGGATTTTTGTTCAATAACCATATTAGGGGGTCTAGTGGGAATATTGTTCCCATTATGCTCTCTGCCTCTTCAACTACCTGTCTCCAAAAGTTCTGGATGGCATTACACCACCACCACATATGGGCTGCATTACTATTTACATGTCCGCATCTCCAACATTTATTAGGTTGTGAGCGGAATAGGCGGTGTAATTTTTCTGGGGTAAAATACGATCTGTGTAGTAATTTGAGATTAGTTTCCAGTATGGAAGATGAGACAGAAGATTTGATGGTGGCTTGAAGTATCGAATTGCTCGTCTGGGGAGATATAATAACCCCCAGGTCAGTTTCCCATTTTTCTAAGTATGGCGGTATATAACCTGGCAGCTTCTGTATCAGCAGTTTATAAATTCTGGCTAGTGTATGCCTGAGCGGAGGGGGTTGTACACATAGGGTTTCGAAATTGGTCAATGGCCTTGTCATGTTGTTGTGGTCTCTGTGTTTGAGTATAAAATTTCTGGCTTGTCTGTAAGTGAACCAGTTAACAAAGCAGTCATGTCCCTCTGTTATTAGGTCAGTCTGTGTGCGTATTGTCTCATTTGTGACCATCTGTCGTATAGTAAAGTCCCTGTTTATCGAGTCTGTAGTCGAGGAGTTTGTGAATGGACTCAGTATAAATTCTCCATTTTCTAGCAAAGATGTCAGTGGGGATGGTATGGAGGAGATAAATAAAGATGTGTGTATGGTTTTTGTCCAGACCTGATAGGTCTCCCTTGTCACCAGGTTATCGTCAGCTTTTAGACTAGGCTTGATAGAGTTACTCCAGCAGAGACGCCCAAGATGAGGTCTTTGGGATATTGAATGTTCTAGGGGGACCCATCTCTTATGATGGTAGTGAATATTCCAATCTACGATTCTTTGTAAAAATATAGCTTGTCTGTATATTTCTAAATTTGGGACCCCCATACCTCCTAGTGTTCTGGGAGATTGCATTGTGTGTTGATGAATTCTAGGTAGCTTTTTGTTCCATATGTAATCTCTAAATGCTTTCTGTATAGATGGTAGATAATGTTTGGGGAGTGGGATGGGTAATGTCTGAATATAATATAACATCCTCGGGAAAATATTCATTTTGATTACTTCTATGCGTCCCAACCACGAAATCTGTTTGGTCCTCCAAGAAGAAAGATCATTGATAATTGCATGTTTAATATAGTTCAATATGAATATATCGTCTATTGTAGGGGCCAATTTAATTCCTAGATATTTTAATGCTGAAGGGCACCAGGTGTATGTGGTAAGTTTTTTGATAGCTTGCTGTTCAATGTTAGTTATATTTATATTTAAGATCTCAGATTTGGTCTTGTTAATTGAGAAGTTGGATAGTGTGTGAAATGTTTCAAATTCTCTATTCATGAAGAAACGTTTTAAGAGAATGTATAGGTGCAATAGAAATAATTTTACCACCTGTAAGGCACTGTTGGTGGATGGATCTAAATGTAGGTCCACAGTGAGTCAACAATCTTTTGATATTGAGTCCTCAATGAATTGTAATTCAAGATGTGTTATCTATCTCCTACAATGCAAATGTGGGATGCAATAAATTGGGAGAACCTGTCATAAGCGCAAAACAATAAACAAAATGTATGCTTACCTAATACATTTATTTCCAGATATGGTGAGTCCACAGCTTGAGTAATTACTGTTGGGAATATCACTCCTGGCCAGCAGGATGAGACAAAGAGCACCACAGTTAAACTTCTAAGTATCACTCCCTTACCCACAACCCCATGTCATTTGACCAAAGGGAAATGGAGAAAAAGGAGTAACACAAGGTGTAGAGGTGCCTGAGGTTATTGTCAAAAGAATAACTGTATTTCCTAAGATATGGTGAGTCCACGGCTTGAGTAATTACTGTTGGGAACCAATACCCAAGCTAGAGGAGATGGATAAATAGGGAGGGACAAGACAGGCAGTCCTAAACAGATAGCACCACAGCTTGAAGAACCTTTCTCCCAAAAGGAGCCTCAGCTGAGGCAAAAGTATCAAATTTGGAAAAAAGTATGTAGAGAAGACCAAGTTGCAGCCTTGCAAATTTGTTCCACAGAAGATTCATTTTTGAACGCTCAAGAAGAGGAAACAGCTCTTGTGGAATGAGCCGTAATTCTCTCAGGAGGCTGCTGTCCAGCAGTCTCATAAGCCAAACTTATTATACTTTGTAACCAAAAAGAAAGAGTAGTAGCAGTAGCTTTGTGACCTTTACGTTTCCCAGAGAAACAGTAAAGAGGGCAGTGGACTGGCGAAAATACCTAGTCGCCTGTAGAATTTAAGAGCACGTACAACATCCAAATTGTGTAATAAACATTCTTTGAAAGAAGAAGGATTAGGACACAAAGAGGGAACAACAATTTCCTGATTGATATTTCTATTAGAAACAACCTTAGGAAGGAAACCTAACTTAGTACGAAGAACTGCCTTATCGGCATGAAAAATAAGATAAGGGGAATCACACTGCAGAGCTGAGAATTCTGAGACTCTTTGAGCAGAAGAGATAGCAACAAGAAACAAAACCTTCCAAGATAACAACTTAATGTCTATGGAATGCAACGGCTCAAACGGAGCCAGCTGTAAAACTTTAAGAACAAGGTTAAGGCTCCAAGGAGAAGCAACAAACTGAAAGACAGGCCTGATTTTGACCAAGGCCTGACAAAAAGATTGCACATCTGGCACATATGCTAAACGTTTATGTAGTAAAACTGATAATGCAGAAATCTGACAATCCCTTCTCCAGGCCTTCCTGAAGAAAAGATAAAACTCTAGGAATTCTAATTCTACTCCAAGAGTAGCCCTTGGATTCACACCAATAAAAATATTCACGCCATATCTTATGGTAAATCTTTCTAGTAACAGGCTTGCGAGCCTGAATCATGGTCTCAATGACCGACTCAGAAAAAACACGCGCTGACAGAATTAAGCATTCAATCTCCAAGCAGTCAGCTTCAGAGAAACAAGATTTGGATGAAGGAAGGGACCCTGAATCAGAAGATCGTTCCTCAAAAGTAGTCTCCAAGGTGGGAGATATGACATCTCCACTAGGTCTGCAAACCAGATCCTACGAGGCCACGCAGGGGCTATTAGAATCACTGACACCATCTTCTGTTTGATACGAGCAATGACTCATGGAAGGAGAGCAAATGGAGGAAACAGGTATGCCAACCTGAAAACCCAAGGAACCGCCAGAGCATCTATCAGAACGGCCTGCGGATCTCTTGACCTTGAACTGTACCTTATAAGCTTGGCGTTCTGATGGGACACCATAAGATCTAACTCCGGCACCACCCATTTGAGGGCTAAGCTGGAAAACACCTCCGGATGGAGTTGCCACTCCCCGGGATGAAAAGTCTGTCTACTCAGAAAATCCGCTTCCCAGTTGTCTACTCCTGTAATGTGAGAGGCAGATAGACAGCAATTGAGGGTCTCTGTCCACTGAAGAATTTGAGTAAACTCCTTCATGGCTAAGGAAAGAGTTCCTCCCTGGTGATTGGTGTAAGCCACAGAGGTTATGTTGTCTGACTGAAACCTGATAAACTGGGCTGAGGCCAAGTGAATAGAGCATTGTAAATCACCCTCAACTCCAAGATGTTGATGGGAAGAGCAGACTCCTCCCGAGTCCAAAGGCCCTGAGCTTTTAACGAGTTCCAGACTGCTCCCCAGCCCAGCAGGCTGGCGTTCGTGGTCACAATCACCCAGAAAGGTCTCCGAACGCATGTGCCCGGAGACAGATGTTCCTGAGAAATCCACCATGGGAGAGAGTCCCTTGACGACTGATCTAACTCTATTCTCTGAGATATATCCACATGGTCACCATTTCATTGTCTGAGCATGCACAACTGGAGAGCTCTTAAATGGAATTGAGCAAAAGGAATAATGTCCATTGAAGCCACCATCAGACCGATTACCTCCATACATTGAGCCACTGAAGGATGAGAAGTAGCCTGAAGAGAGAGGCAACAGGAAATAATTTTGTTTTTTCTGACCTCTGTCATCAATAGAGAATCTATTATGGTCCCTAAGAACACTACTCTTGTAGCAGGGGAAAGGGAGCTTTTTTCCAGATTCACATTCTATCCGTGGGAACGAAGAAAAGACAACAATATCTCTGTGTGAGATTTTGCTTGTTGAAAAGATGGCGTCTGAACTAATATCCAGGTAGGGTGCCACAGCAATTCCACGAGAACAGATCACTGCCAAAAGAGCCCCCTGAACCTTTGAAAAAAATTCTGGGAGCATGACTAGACTAAATGGATGGGCCACAAACTGTAAATGTTTGTCCAGAAAGGCAAATCTCAGGAATCTGTGATGGTCCCTGTGAATAGGAACATGAAGAGATGCATCCTTTAGGTCTATGGTTGTCATGAACTGACCCTCTTGTACTAAAAGAAGAATGGAGCGTATAGTCTGCATCTTGAAGGATGGAATTTTGAGAAACTTGTTTAGACACTTAAAGTCTAGAATGGGATGGAAAGTTCCCTCTTTTTTGGGAACCACAAATAGGTTGGAGTAGAACCCGAGACTATGTTTCTGCACTGGAACTATCACTCCCAGGGAGGAAAGATGTTGTATACATTTCAAGAACGCCTTTCTCTTTATCTGGTCTGCAGATAATCTTGAGAGATGGAATCTGCCTCTGGGAGGAAAAGTCTTGAATTCCAATTTGTAACCCTGGGATACTATGTCCACAGTTCAGGGATCTGGGACATCTCATATCCAGACTTGAGAGAACTGAGAAAGTCTGCCCCCCACCTGATCCGATCCCAGATCGGGGGCAAACCCTTTATGCTGATTTGGAATCAGCTGCGGGGTTCTTTGATTTTTTCCACTTTTCCAAGACTGATTGGGTTTCCAAGAAGACTTGGAATGTTCCTGCTTAGAAGAAGAAGGGGAAGGTTTTCCTCTGAAGTTACGAAAGGAAAGAAAAATTACTCTGTCTTTTAGGCCTATTCTTCTTATCTTGAGGTAGAAAAGACCCTTTTCCACCCGTAATATCAGAGATAATTTCTGCCAAACCAGGTCCAAAAAAGGTTTTGCCCTTGTAAGGAATCGCCAGAAGATTGTGTCATGATACAATCATGTGGAGTAGTTGATACCTGGATTGGCTACTCAGCAGAGGTGGTATTGTGTTCTCAGCCTGGAAAAAGGTTAATGTGAATTGCCTTTTTCTGTGTAAAATCTGCGTTCAGAAGGCTGTAAGCTGAGATCTCCCCCCCTTCTTAGTAGTGTAACTGTGTGTAGGAATGCAGAACGCTCCTCCCCTTGGAGACTGATAGTGGGAGCTAAGACTTCTTTTTATTGGCCAGACTCGTTGTAAATTATAACCCGGGCGTTGTCTTTGACAAGACAAAGGAATTTTTTTTTAAGTATGCAACAGAGACTTTTTTAGGCAGAACTGCCCTGGGGACCAAAGACATCAACATGATCAGCAGCTCTCCACATATCTAAAGGAATTTGATAATAAGTAAGATAAGATAAGGAATTTGACAAGTAAGAGACAAGGTTAAAGGCACGTTACCTAAGTATTAAATAGTGTGAGTTTTTAGGGGTTCCCCAAAACTCCCCTTTAATTTTAAAAGTTTTGGTGGTGGCAGCAGAGAAATTGTTAATTAGAGCAGTGTGGACCAGATGTGGTGTTAATGAGGTGTCTCTTTAAAGGTCCTTTTGCAGAGTTGCAAGGATAAGGGAACCAGAGCTGTGTGCCATTAACCCCTTCATGCCCACACCCCTCTATTGTGACATTGAGAAGGTTTGATTCGTCACAGATTGACTTTAGAGGAAAATTAATAAGCTGCTGAAATAGAAAATTCAGCCTTACTTTCAGTTTAAACTTGTATTGTTTTATCAAGTAAATGTGTCAGAAAATAAAGCCTAATAAAAACATTTGACCCTTTATTTTTAAAAGAGTTTAAATGTTAGTCTCACACATGCTACAGTGCCTGCTTTATGCCCCAGTGTAACCCATGCAACAGGATTATCTATGTCCCAATAAAAAAGCAGTGTCTTTTAATTTGTTAAGTGCATGGTCTTCCCAACTGGAAGAAAAAGCACTTACCTGCTCCTCTGTCTGGCATGTAGACAGTTACAAGGTATGAGAGGACACAGTTCTTCACAGAGACATTTGAAAAAGAAAGAACAGAGTAGCCAATTCTAGCATTCTAAACGAGGGCAGCAATTGTTAGGAAAACACAGTAAGTACCTCTTTACAAATGCCTAACTGCTTTAAAGCCACTACTACCCTGCTGCAAGGAATGACGTGGAAAACTTGCTTGTAGATTAAATCAAAAATTTTCTTCAGACACCTAAACTTCACCTCCTCCATGCACCGAAGGCAAAGAGAATGACTGGGGGTTGTGGGTAAGGGAGTGATACTTAGCAGTTTAACTGTGCTGCTCTTTGCCTCCTCCTGCTGACCAGGAGTGATATTCCCAACAGCAATTACTCAAGCTGTGGACTCACTATATCTTAGGAAAGAAATGGTCTGAACACCTTAGGAACATAAAGAAGGGTAGATTGAAACATTGTCTCTCTCTCGACATGTAACATTAAAACATAAGGGTAAGGGAAATATGATGAAAATTAAAAGGGACAGTCTTCTTGAAAATGTTCATTGCTTAAAAAGATAGATGATCCCTTTATTACCCATTCCCCAGTTTTGCAAAACCAACACTGTTATATTAATACACTTTTTACCTCTGTAATTACCTTGTATCTAAGCCTCTGCACCACCCACCCCACCCCCTTTATCTCAGTGCTTTTCTACAAACTTGCATTTTAGACAATGTGAGCTGGTTCCTGCATAACTCCACAAGACAGAGCACAATGAAATCTATATGGCACACACGAACTAGCAATGTCTGGCTGTGAAAAGATAATAAAATGCACTGAGATAACAGGTGCCCTGCAGGGGCTAACAATCAGGCATAGATTTAGAGGTTATAAAGTATATTCATATAACAATGTTGGTAGTGCAAAGCTAGGGAATGGGTAGTAAAGGCGTTATCTTGCTTTTCAAATTAAACAAATTATGTACACCCCATGGAGCAGATATCGGTTTTAAATCATGCAGTTTGTAATAGATTAACCAAATAAAGACAGAGAGAAGTCCTTCTGGATTTATAAAATGCATACTTAAAATCCTGATGGCTTAAATGAAAATATTAATATTGTATTTATCATTGAATTGTTTTTTTTATTTGTTATAATAAAATTCCTGTTTTATTTGCTTAATATTTTAATGAACTTAATTGATGTCACCAATTGATTTTAGTATAATAGCAAGATATTGCAAGTAGTTGATAGCAATTTCTATAGTGTGTTGCCTATTTTTCCATTAATAAAGATGGTGTTCATTAATTTTTTTAATGGGATTGTGTGTGACGTTCGAGCTGCATAAACGTGAGATGTGATGACGTTCTGTGGTTAGCGTTGGTTGCCAGGGACACTGACATAATCTTCAGGTGATGTCAGGACCTTCCATACGTCATCAATCATTTTGTCTGAGGAATCAGCTGGAGTAGATGAGAGCTGAGAAACCAATTGCAATTTGTTGTATAGATACTTTTTAATGTGAACAATTCTATGTTTGATAATACTTGGTGTAAGAAGTTTTAAATAAAACTTATGTTGATATATTTGTGGATATGAAGAGCGAATTGATATATCAAGAAACCGTAACTTCCATCTTTGCTGATCTACTTTTAACTCTGAGCTTGTTCAGCATAGACCTGTCATGTGTATGGTTACTTATTTTGAGTACCTTTCTGGAATTCGTATAGAGAAGAGCATCGTAAAGCCTTTTGATATGCTATGTGGTGCCCCCAATATGTTTCTGTGATTACTGTTGAAACTATTCTGGGGCTTGATAGCTAGCATCAGTATAATTTGCTAACTTTGCAATATTCACTGTTGAAAACACTATTTAGTATTTTTATGTTCATTGATGTGCAAGAGGTGCATTTTTTGTATATTGTAATGATGCATGACAAGCTATTCTGACATTATGTTTCAAATAGAACAAAATATGGAGGACATTCTTCCTTGAAATAATACAGGATCAGTTACAGGAATAAGGCAAGTACAAGACTCTCCCCTAGTTTTAACAGCTTCAAGTGCTCCCTAAAGACTCTACTATTCAGGGATGCATACAACCTACACTAACCTTTCCTAACTCCATTGCTATCCCCTTGAACCCCTTAGCATGTAAGCCTATGAGCCCAGCTGTTTGTAGATCGCCTTCAAAAGAGCCGACTACAACAGTGAAACTCTCGGCAGGGCAGTGGCGTATTTAGGTTTAGTGCTGCCCCCCCCCCCCCCGCCCCCAACGTGCATACACCCAGGTTATATATATATATATATATATATATATACACACATATAGAGTGAGTGTATGTATGTATGTATGTATATATAGATATATAAATATATATGTCTATATATCTTTCTGTATATGTATATATATATATATATATATATATATATACACACACACATACATACAGATCCTATAAACTGTTGAGCCAATAAGCATGAAATTCACTATAAGATTATATTGCAATAATAAATGTATTAAAAATGTTTAAAAAAAAAAAGCACACCCCAAGTTTACTAGTTACTTTGGGGAGAAAAGTTACACTAGTCAACTCAATGTTAAAGTTAGGAGAAAAAGTACATTTTCTACTTGGCCACTGTGAGCAGCTATGTCTAATTTCCTTTCAGAGCTGTTGGACAAAAACTTGAAAACTTGAGTAAACATGTCAAAGTTGAACATGGCACAGTGCAAATTTAATTAACATGCTCTGACTGTAGATGTTGGTGATAAGTAAATAATGGGGGAAAAAAATTAGCCATGAAAACTGCTGCTAGATTATTTCCATAATTTGTCACATGAAGTCGGTACCTTCTCGGACTTTCACATTGTATGCTTGCCTGGTGGCCACTCCTGGATGCTGGCTGCTTTACCCTGACGCCCCCCAGCAGTACTAGTGACTGGCTTGCCACTCGCCGGCCTGCATGTCCTCCGCATATCATCACCTTGGTTCCCTCCTTGTCGCTGAGTTGTTGGGGAGGGGTTTATGGTGTGTCACTATGCGCGGCTTGTGGTGTGTTGCCATGCGTGGCTTGTGGTGCGTCGCTATTCGCTATGCGCTTAAGTCTCTTTCTCCCGGCTAACTGCCACCTCTTCTCCTGCCCCAACCAGAATGTGTCTAGGGGAAGAAGTGGGTGACTATTTGTCAGACGGATATCTAAGGGAGGTATAGCACAGTGGATGGATGCACCGCAGATAGGGAGGGCCATGGCAGGAGACTCCACTTGACAAGAAGAATGGAGAGTGGAGAATGACTCCAAAAACTGCCGCCCCTTCCAAACTCCCGCTCTAGGCACGGGCCTTGTCTGCCTAGGCGGTAATACGCCCCTGCGGCAGGGCCCTCTACCCATTTAATCCCTATAAATGTTATCTTGTATACCGCCTATGTTTATAGCCTATGTTTATAGCGCTGAAGAATCTGTTGGCGCTCTACAAATACCGGACAATAAATTATAATAATAATGGTTCAATAGTAAAATGTACTGCAAGTAAACAATGGAAATAAGCACCATTTTGTTTTGTAAAAGAATAAACTCACTAAGTGCAAAAACAAAAAGGCACTAAAAAGTAACATTCATATATATAAGAAATATAAAATATCCCTCTGAGCTCAAGTATATGTGCTAATGAAGCTAGCACCAATAAGCTGGCCAAGGGTCCTGAAGGAGCCCCCTAAACAAACTTACCTCAAAAGCTTTTAACCTAGTACTGAGAATGTATCAGTAGAAAGCTCAAGCATATCCTGGAGTAGGAAATAAGACAAATAAGTGCAAAGGAAGTTTCCTGCACTAAATGTCAGAAAAGAATATCTTTATCCATTTAAATGAAAAGGATACAAGGTAATGTATTCATTTTCTCTTTGCATAAATGTTTTGTAGATGATCTATTTATAAAGCCCATAAAGTTTTTTTTTTTTTTTTTAAATTTATAGTTTTGCTTATTTTTAAAAAAACATTGGTCTGATTTTCAGACTCCTAACCAAGCCCCAAAGTTTTATGTGAATACCGTCAGCTACCTTCTCCAGCTTGCTCCTGTTTGTGTAAAGGGTCTTTTCATATGCAAAAGAAGGGGGAGGGGGGAGTGTCTTATTTCCCACTTGCAGTGGGCTTTCCAGCTACCTTTTCAACAGAGCCAAACTGACAGCTTCTAAGTAAGTTTTTTTTTAACAGTTTTATACTGGATTTTTATATCAGTATCTGTGCATCTTATTCTATATAGTAGTGTCTATTACATGCAGTTATATGAAAATGAGTGTATACTGTCCCTTTAATGCTTAATACTCCAAATATGTCCCTCATGACTAAGTCAGTAATGAAGAGGGGAACTTCAGGGTCCTAACAAGGAAAAGCTAAAATAAACAATCTTGCACATCTTCATTCTTCACCTACCTCCAGCGGAGGCAAAGACAAGACTGATAACCATAGAGGTGGGAGGGTTGATATAGAGCTCTGAGGTTTGGGAATCTTTGCCTCCTCCTAGCGGCAGGAAAGATAGTTCCCAGGAGTAATAGATCGTGGACTCTTATCTATATGAAAGAAATACACATCACTTTTTTTTTGTAAAAGAAATAAGTTTTAATTTTCTTTAATAAATAAATCCCACCAAAAACTCTGAGATTAGTTCATTTCTAGAAGATACAATAAATCAGTATGGTACAAATGAAGCTATTCCTTGGATAAAAAACAAAAACAAAAAAAAAGTACTGAGTTGCAGTTAGGGCCCAGGCTTGTCTGTAAAACATTCAGGTGAGCAAGCTCCTCTACACATTTCTTGGATCAGTCCGTTATTTCAGTACACACTTGGTTATAATGCTCTCGAAATAACGCAACCACACATTATTAGATAACTGCTAGGTCTAGTGTCAGCACTGAGCGTTTACAGCGATATGATGCCCAAATGATGAAGCTCTTGAAAGTGATGCAACATATCTGTAAAAAGCCGACTAGAAAATATCACATGAACAGCTCTGTATATAAAGAATATATTTTACCTCAAAATGCCCTCAGTAGCCTCCTCAGAGTAAGGAAGTTTACTATGATAAATCAAAGTGTGATCTCAGCACTGATGATAAAGCTGGATTGGCTGTTTATTTTTTTTGCAATGCAAATAGAAAGTAGCTGAAGGATAACTGCTCACAGAGCACTTACTCTGGTGAGCTGAACATTTTTTGAGGTAATTTTTTTTTTTTGTACAGAGATGTTTATGTGATATTTTCCAATTAGCTTTTTACAGATATGCTGCATCACATTCAACTTATTTAGCATTGAGTATCATGACCCTTTAATATCATACACGTCTCCTGGCAGCGACAATATTCTGGTCTACAACGTTAGCTCTCTATCACCAATCGGCAGGAGCTTTGGAACACAAATGTAGTTAGATCATCCATTGGTCATGGTCTTGTTCAGTCCCCTCCATATCAGCCTAGGGAAAACACAAATGAAAATAATAACCACATGTACCAAACTCATAATTGATAAAAGTAAAATGGACAAATTAAAACAAGTGTTGTAATAAAGAATGACCTCTAGGAGGTAACCTGGTAACGTGAAGCTCAAAGAAAATGTGCGATAGTAGTTTTATAAAAAGAACAAATGTTGGACAATTTATGCATTTAATTAAGAACAAATTTCTATGTATCCTCTTATGATAAAGCACAATGTAATTGATATTTGAAAAAAAATAGGAAATTGAACAATTAATACAAAAAATACATTTCACCAACTCCTTCCTTACATGATAATGAGGATCTAATAACTATTATATATAGCACCCCGGCATTATCCTTTAAATTTGTCAAGAAAGACAGACTAATTACTACAGTAAACCTATGCTGCAGAATTTAACATTTGGTCATTTGGAATAAGGATGAAATGTATAAGAATTTATGGAGAAAAAAAACCCCAATAAATATATCCTATAGGAGGATACGGCTACAGCTACGCAGTTCACGGTTTTAAATTCAGAGCGATTGTAAGTTATCTGAATAACATACAGTAGATCTTGTGATCAGACTGCGTCACTGGCAGCTTTGTACTAGCATGAGCAGACAGTGGCATTACCACAAGAAATTAATTATGAAAATATGTATTCATTGATATGTTTAAAGTTCACAAGATTTGCTCTAAACTCACACAGAATCAGGTAAACAACAGAGCCTCTGTTTTAAGTGGTTGTAGCTTATGGAGCTGGTTATTCTGATACCTGAAGTCCCATTTCACAAAACTGCTGCGTCAGCTTCATACGATTAAAAAGGAACATTGTACTGTAAAATGTTTCCCCTTTAATGTGCCCAAATGATCCATTGTACCTACTGGAGTGTATTAAATTGATTGCAGACAACATCTTTACTTTTATTTTGTCATTTGAAATAGTTACTTTTGCCCATGAAAACACCACATATTATACTGAAAATATGAATATGGCTTTGTAGAAAAAGCTATGTAACTGGGAGATAACACGCAAAAAGTAACCTACCTGGTCTGGCTGGTAAAATAGATATTTTTGTATCTGAAACATTATTTGTAGCTTTGTTATATAATGTTCCAAAACACTGCTGCCATAGAGTACTCCTGAGCTCTTATAAGCCCACCTAGTTTTACTCTTCAATAAAAGACACCAAGAGAACGAAACAAATTTGATAACAGAAGAAGTAAATGCATGTTCTATCTGAATAATTTAAGTTTTTTTTTACTAGACTATCCCTTTAATAAGGCTAAGTCCCTCTGATTAAGGAGTGTGTGGCCAATCATAAGAACAAATCTATTTGCCTCTCTGGTCTTGACAATAAAACAACAACTAGTTTACGGCTGCTGCTCACCTCTATTTCCCCATCATCTGGTGACTCGTTGTAATCGTTCATCTCATCCATATCCTGCATATCCTCGTCATCCTCTGAGTCCTCCTCGCTGTCTTCATCGTCCTCATCGTCTTCCTCCTCCTCTTCGTCATATGGCTGAAAATGAAGAGAGACAGCGGTTATAACAGAGGAGAGATTTGTGACATTAATTATTGTAGTATATTCATTATATCCCAAAAACACAAGCTAGGTCCAGCATTTGGGAGGGGGGGGGGAACCTCCTTATTGTCCAACTAATATTTATAAAGGGATTTTGTATTATGTGTATGAAAGAGCAGCGATTGTAATATTGTAAAGGGACAGTCATAATTAGACATTTATGATATAGACAATTGTTTGAACCTCTTTCCTTATTTGGAGGACCCAATCTGGACTTGAGTATGGAGACGACAGGGCTTGCCACTGCCATTGTGTTAACAAAATCTCAATTGTTTGGCTTCAATAGCTGGGGGTGTTCCTTTCTATCATTCAGCACTATTTATAATATTGCTGCACATACTGCTTAAAACACATGCACTCCTGAGCGTACCTAAGTATGCTCTCATGGAAAGGGGTCAGGCTTTAACTAAGGAGACCAAGAGAGATTATAGAGGCAAAATAGAAAGTATTTTTTTTAGTTAATTTTACAAACCGTCTTGAAAGTTTAATTTTGTCTTCCATGTGCCTTGTCACATGAGTAGGAAGACTCACTTAAAACATAAAGAGACGACGTAGTGAAAAAACAACCTGCTCTTATTTGTTAGCATGTGTAATGTTTGAAATACTCACTCTGGAACTCTGTGTTTAACCCCTGCAAAGGGGCTTAAACACATAGATAATGTGCTGTAGCGAGCCACAGACCACGGCTGGTCCCGAGCGGGTGAATCAATTGGCAACAGCAGTTGCACAACCCCGTCAACCACTAATATGCTCACTCCGCAGCTCCTAAGGACTTTATAGCCATATAGTGTACAAAAGTATGTAGTCACTCTGCAGCTCCTAAGGACTTTATGGCCATATAGTGTACACAAGTATGTAGTCACTCTGCAGCTCCTAAACACTTTATAGCCATATAGTGTACACAAGTATGTAGTCAGCGTGCAGCTCCTAAGGACTTTATATCCATATAGTGTACACAAGTATGTAGTCACTCTGCAGCTCCTAAAAACTTTATGGCCATATAGTGTACACAAGTATGTAGTCACTCTGCAGCTCCTAAACACTTTATAGCCATATAGTGTACACAAGTATGTAGTCACACTGTAGCTCCTAAGTACTTTATGGCCATATAGTGTACACAAGTATGTAGTCACTCTGCAGCTCCTAATGACTTTATAGCCATATAGTGTACACAAGTATGTAGTCAGCGTGCAGCTCCTAAGTACTTTATAGCCATATAGTGTACACAAGTATGTAGTCACTCTGCAGCTCCTAAGCACTTTATAGCCATATAGTGTACACAAGTATGTAGTCACTCTGCAGCTCCTAAGTACTTTATGGCCATATAGTGTACACAAGTATGTAGTCACTCTGCAGCTCCTAAGTACTTTATAGCCATATAGTGTACACAAGTATGTAGTCACTCTGCAGCTCCTAAGGACTTTATAGCCATATAGTGTACACAAGTATGTAGTCACTCTGCAGCTCCTAAGCACTTTATAGCCATATAGTGTACACAAGTATGTAGTCACTCTGCAGCTCCTAAGCACTTTATAGCCATATAGTGTACACAAGTATGTAGTCACTCTGCAGCTCCTAAGTACTTTATAGCCATATAGTGTACACAAGTATGTAGTCACTCTGCAGCTCCTAAGTATTTTATGGCCATATAGTGTACACAAGTATGTAGTCGCTCTGCAGCTCCTAATGACTTTATGGCCATATAGTGTACACAAGTATGTGGTCACTCTGCAGCTCCTAAGTATTTTATGGCCATATAGTGTACACAAGTATGTAGTCACTCTGCAGCTCCTAATGACTTTATAGCCATATAGTGTACACAAGTATGTAGTCACTCTGCAGCTCCTAATGACTTTATAGCCATATAGTGTACATAAGTATGTGGTCACTCTGCAGCTCCTAAGTATTTTATGGCCATATAGTGTACACAAGTATGTAGTCACTCTGCAGCTCCTAATGACTTTATAGCCATATAGTGTACACAAGTATGTAGTCACTCTGCAGCTCCTAAGGGCTTTATGGCCATATAGTGTACACAAGTATGTAGTCAGCGTGCAGCTCCTAAGTACTTTATAGCCATATAGTGTACACAAGTATGTAGTGACTCTGCAGCTCCTAAGTACTTTATAGCCATATAGTGTACACAAGTATGTAGTGACTCTGCAGCTCATAATGACTTTATAGCCATATAGTGTACACAAGTATGTAGTAATTATAGCCATATAGTGTACACAAGTATGTAGTTACTCTGCAGCTCCTAAGGACTTTATGGCCATATAGTGTACACAAGTATGTAGTCACTCTGCAGCTCCTAAGAAGGACTGCATGGCCATAAAGTGTACACAAGTATGTAGTCACTCTGCAGCTCCTAAGGACTGCATGTTTACTATATGGACAAAAGTATGTAGACACCTGGCCATCACACCTATATGAGCTTGTTGGAATCTCATTCCTAAACCATGGACATTAGTGTGGAGTTGATCCCCACCCACGCAACTGCCACTCTTCTGGAATGGCTTTCCATAGGATTTTGGAGTGTGCCTTCATGGACCTCGCTTTGTGCACAGGGACACACAGTTATGGTGGAACAGAAAAAGGCCTTCCCCAAACCTGATGCCACAAAATTTGAGGCACCCAATTGTCTAAAATGTCTTTGTATCCTGTAACATTAAGATGACCCTTCACTGGAACTAAGGGGCCTAATCAAACCCTGAAAAACAGCTCAAGAACATTATCCCTCTTCTATTAAACTTTACAGTAGACACTATGCATTCCAGTAGGTAACATTCTCCTGCCATCTGCAAAAAGCAGATTCTTCCATCAGACTGCCAGATAGTGGGATTTAGCACTTCAGAGAACATGTTTGCACTGTTCCATGTTTGCTCGCGTTGATGTGAGGCTTGTGCACAGCTGCTCGGCCATGTAAACCCATTTCAATAAGTTCCTTACGCACAGTTCTTGTGCAGATGTTGCTTCCACAGACAGTTTGGGACCCTGTAGTGAGTGATGCAACTGATAAGCGGTTATTACATGCTACGTGCTGTAACACTCGGCAGCCCTGCTCTCTGATTTTGCCCGGTCTACCACTTTGTGGCTGAGCTCGTTGCTCCTAGGCGCTTCCACTTCACAATAATAGAACTTATAGTTAAATGGGACAGATCTAGTAGGGCAGAAACTTCACCAACTGACTTCCACCAAAGATGGCATCCTATGACAGTGCGACGTTTAAGGTCACTGAGCTCGTCAGCACGACCGATTGTACGGCCTCTGTTTGTCTATGGAGATTTCCTGGCTGTTTGCTTTATGTTATGCTCCTGTTACCAAAGAGGGTGGCTGAATCGCCTAAACGCAATTAGTAGGGGTGTCCACATACTTTTAGTCATATAGTGTATTTGTCTAACCGCTTTATAATGTTTAAAGGGATAGGAAAGTCAAAAATTAAGCTTTCACAGTTCAGATAGAGCATGTCATTTTAAATGTACTTCTATTATCAAATGCACTTTGTTCTTTTGGTATCTTTTGTTGAAAAGCATATGTGCATATTCTCAGCAACTGCAATGCTCTACTAGCAGCTATCTGGTGACTACACACATATGCTACCTTCCAGTAATGCATTGCTGCTGTGGGCAAACAAACTGTGCAGGGGTTACACAGCTATATGCAGGAAACACGTTAAAGCATTTTATTTTTGCACTCAGATCTGTCTAAACAGAGTTCATTGTTGATTAGTGCAAAAAGTGCATTCTCTAGAATATCAGAATATGTTATTTGTGCACTAAAATCTGCTTTTAAAGGGACATTAAACACCAAATAAATTATTTCATGATTCAGATAGAGAATACAATTTTTAAAAAAAGTGTCCAATTTACTTCTATTATCAAATGTATTTAAATATCATGTTATTCTTTGTTGAAGAGATACCTAGGTAGGTAGCGTGCACATGCCTGAAGCCCTACATGACAGGAAATAGTGCTGCCATTTAGTGCTCCTGCTAATGTATAACATTGTTGCAAAACTGCTGTAATATAGTGCTGCAGACACGTGCACACTCTTGAGCTTACATTTCTGCTTTCCAAATAAGGATAGCAAGTAAACAAGGAAAATATGATAATAGAAGTAAATTAGAAAGTTGTTTAAAATTTGATGTTCTATAAAAATCATGAAAGAAAAAAAAAATTGGGTTTTATGTCCCTTTAAGATTTCCAATTCTGAGAATCAGAAGTGCACAAAGGCAGATTTCACAAACATAACCTTCCTGCACTGTTCCTAATTGGCCACAACTGAGATGATCCGGTATGAAACTGATAAACATTGTGCAAACATAATGACTGTGTCTAACTGCATCTGCCCCAGTAGTAAACCCATCTTGGCTCTTCTTGGGGTGTAGTTTGACTATTGAGAAAAAACAAGTGCAGCAAGCAAGGTTAATGCATTGTTTTCTAACCATCATAACATATTGTAATTACAAGGTCTTTACTAAACCCTTTTAAAATATAAAATATTTTTTATTTAAAGCCATAAACCTACTGGAGTCTGCAAGTCAGCAACACACAGACCTAAGAGGACATCCTCACTGAATTCAATAACAGGGCTGAACATGGGACTCCCAGCCAGCGGATTAACAAAAAAGTAATGTAAAGTAGCTTCTTGTGCAAGCCTCCTATGTTTCACATTACAATGCCTGGCTACAACTTACCTCAGAAGCAGGTTTGCCGATAGGTACCAAATTGTTGTCCTTTTCGGCTATACTCTGAAGCTGCAGCGGGAGAGAAAGATGTCACTAGTACAGTTACATTATTATTGTATTTGTTATTCTAAAAATGTAAATCTGTTAAAATGAAATCAAAATATTAGTACATATATCAATATTAGTACATGTAGACTGTAAGCTCTTCAGAGCAGGACCCCCCTCCTCCTGTACTAGATTTGTTTAGTCTGTTATGTATTTTATCTTACCACAAATGTTTGCCATTGTACACCCCTATCTCAGCGCTACAGAATTTTTAGGTTCTATACAAATAAATGATAAAAATAATATCAATAATATAATTATTATTATTATGTAGAAAATAGTGGTACTGTGTCAACTAAAGCAAATTTATTTGATAAAAACAAAATTTAAAAATTAAAGGGACAGTCTACACCTTGGTGATCTTAAAGTCTTACCTTAGATTAAGCTGCAAATAGCCTCCTGCCCCTTTCTATATCATGCAACAGGAATGGTAAAAAAGTTATTTTAAAATGAATATTGTTTCCGGCCACTTTGAAATGGCTGCCAAGCTCAGCCTAATGATGACATCATAATATGGGCTGCATATGGTGTCCAATCACAAAAGACTCACTAGTTGGATTCAACAGACTGTAAATACTATTTAGCAGAGTACCTAGATGCAGCCCAGATCGTTGTGTCATCAGTGGGCTGAGCTTGGCAGCAATTTTAAAGCTGGCCAGAAACAATATTCATTTTAAAATAACTTTTTTTTACTGTTCCTGCTGCATTATATAGAAAGGGTGCACAAGGCTATTGGCAGCTTAATCTAAAGGTAAGACTTTAAGATGACTAAGGTGTAGCCTGTCCCTTTAAAGGGACATTAAACACTAAATACATGCTAGATAGAATGATGCATTCAAAGAAAAGATTAGTCCATGAGTAACATGTAGATGTATTTTTTAAAGTTTCATTAGTTGTTTAAAAAGTGACAAAATAAGTGTAAAGTTTTAGTGTCTATAAAACACTGGGAGCTGCCGTGTTGTAACTTGTGTTACCTTCTCTGCTGTGGCCAATTAGGGACAGTTATAAATAGGTCACTAGAGTGTGCAGCCAATGGTTGTGTGGATTTAACAGTGTTCTGCACTTCCATTTCTAACAGGAACTGAAAAGCTGACAATTTCAGAATGGAATTACAGGCAAAGAGGACAAAATAAATAATGAAAGTATATTGCAGAGTTGTTTTATATATACAATTTATCATTTTATATTACCATCTCAAAGTGTTTAATGCCCCTTTAATATTGAAGTATTAAGGGACAGTATGACCCCTTCATCAAAAAAATCTGTCCTGAAAGCTTTCAGCCGTTTTCCTGCTTCGTCATTTCTCAATAACCCAATGTCATAATAAAACTACTGCTATTAAAAGGGACACTGAACCCAAAATTTTTCTTTTGTAATTCAGATAGAGCATGCAATTTTAAGCAACTTTCTAATTTACTCATATTATCACATTTTCTTCATTCTCTTTGTATGTTTATTTGAAAAGCAAGAATGTAAGTTTAGATGCCGGCCCATTTTTGGTGAATAACCTAGGTTGTCCTTGCTGATTGGACAGCACTAACAAACAAGTGCTCTCCATGGTTCTGAACCAAAATGTGCTGGCTCCTTAGCTTAGATGCCTTCTTTTTCAAATAAAGATAGCAAGAGAACGAAGAAAAATTGATAATAAAAGTAAATTAGAAAGTTGCTTAAAATTGCATGCTCTATCTGAATCATGAAAGAAAAAATTTGGGTTCAGGGTCCCTTTAAACACAAATATGTAGAAATACTTACCTCTTCATCTTGAAAGCCGGATAGCTGATGATGTCGCTTCCCCCGCCCGTCGCAAGACTCTTCCTACGTCAGAAATGACAATTCCGGCCTTCCTCCAATCACGGTATTGCTTTAGGTAATGCTTTCCCCGGGGGGGGGGGGAGCCGTGATTAGAGGATGCCGGAGCCGTCATTGCTGACGTAGGAAGAGGCTTGCGACGGGCTGGATCGGCTTTCAAGACGAAGAGGTATTTCTACAAATATGGTGCAATGTAAATTTTCATGAATGAAAGTGCCCCTGTTTTAGTAGTATTTTTAAAAACCAGAACTACTTGATGAAACTTTACATTCACTTTAAAGCATGAAGATGCCGCTTCTGCATAATACATTTAAAGGGATATGAAACCTCAAAATTTTCTTTTGTGATTCAGATAGAGAATACAATTTTAAAAAAAGTTTCCAGCCTAGGTCGGCGTCTGGAGCGCTTCATGTCAGGAAATAGTGCTGCGATCTAGTGCTCTTGCAAATGGATAATCTTCTTGCAAATCTGCAGCCATAAAGTGCTCCAGACACGCTCCTGAGCTTAAAGGACCAGTCAACACAGTAGATATGTATAATCAACAAATGCAAGATAACAAGACAATGCAATAGCACTTAGTCTGAACTTCAAATGAGTAGTAGATTTTTTTTCTGACACCATGTGACAGCCATCAGCCAATCACAAATGCATACACGTACCATGTGACAGCCATCAGCCATTCACAAATGCATACACACTTATTCCTGCACATGCTCAGTAGGAGCTGGTGACTCAAAAAGTTTAAATATAAAAAGACTGTGCACATTTTGTTAATGGAAGTAAATTGTAAAGTTGTTTAAAATGGCATGCTCTATCTGAATAATGAAAGTTTAATTTTGACTTGAGTGTCCCTTTAAGTCTGTTTTTCAACAAAAGATGCCATGAGAACGAAGAAAATGTGATAATAGAAGTAAATTAGAAAGTTGTTTAACATTGCTTCGAATCCTGAAAGAAAGAAAAATTGAGTTTCACATCCCTTTTATATTTCACACAGTGCATTTGTGACAAAATGTAATAAGGTAACACTTTCCTGAGCAACAAGGGATTTGGATGAAGTACTCACCCAGGCCTGGTGCTGCTGTTCTTGCTGCTGAAGCTCATTCTCATCCACACATGGCCGGTCTAAATTAAACCACAGGGACTCAGTCACTTGTGGGAACAGTGATGGAAACAACGTGGACATTCTGCAAGAAAAAGAGGCTGTTATTAAAGGGATATGAAACAAACTTTTTCTTTTGTTGTTCAGATAGAGAACGTGATTTTACGCAACTTTCTAATATACTTCTATTATCAATTTTTTTCTTTGCTCTCTTGGTATCTTTTGTTGAAAAGCAGGGAAATAAGCGTAGGAGCCTGCCCATTTCTGGCAAAAGTTTGGCAAGAATGTTACCCATTGGCAACACCACTAGAGGGCAGCACTGTTTCCTTCTATGTAGTGCTCCAGATGCCTACCTAGGTATCTGTTCAACAAACAATATCATGAAAACAAAGCAAATTTGATAATAGAAGTAAATTGGAAACTTTTTTTTAAATGGTATGATCTGTATGAATCACAAAAGAAAATGTTTGGGTTTCATATCATATAGGGGTATACCTTAAAGGGATTTAGGTAGAACATATAATACACACACAGCCACCAATCAGCAGCTAGAATCTAGGTTATTTGCTACTTCTGAGCTTTCCTAGATAAACCTTTCAGCAAAGAATAAAAAGAGAAGGAATCAAATTAATGATTCAGACAGAGGATATAAATTTAAACAACTTTCCAATTTACTTATATTATTTAATGTCTAATGATGACTTTACTGTCCCTTTAAAGCCAATGCTATATGCCTGCCTTAGACATGGTGGCATAAAGAAAATAATAATTGTAATAAGGAAGCCAGAATACATCAGCCTAAATTAAACTTCCCAGTTATGCTCCTGACAGCACAGTGATCTGTGTGACTAACACAGGAACCCCGAGGTAAGTCAAATCAACACAAGGATGGGCAACAAAAAGCTAATCACCGACCCTAAGGGAGGCAATGAGTCAACTAGAAGCCCTCTCTAATGGCACTCAATGGGTTAAAGATGCTAGGAAGGTATAGAACACAAAGCAGAGCTCATTCAAACCAAGTGAGGCAGATCTACACCCATCCGTATAATAACCCAGTACCGTATATACCGCACACCGAGATTACAGCAGGAAGCACAACCACCCAACCGATACACAACACTCCTGACTCTACAAAGATGGCCGAGCACTTCAGCCACACTAATCATAAAGTAGTGATTGCGTGACCAGACTGTCTCCAGGCGCTCACACCTGTTTTCTCTATGGTAAGCTACTGGTGTCAGCCCTCCCAGGCACTCCCTCTAATAGTAAAACATAGAACGTGGTGCTTGCTGGGAAGTATACACCCAACATGGTTGGAGACTTGAAAAAAGAGTATGGGGTCCGGCGAGAGGAGAGTCTAAAAGAAACTATGTGAGAGAGAGAACCTGTCGTGAGGAGAGGGGAGGTCAGGAGATAAAGTTCTATCTGTAAGTGTGGCTGCCTGCAAAATGTCGTGATTATTATTCAAATACACTCTCATTACTTTATGGTACCCTGCTAGTATGTGACATGCTGATGTGTATACTGTCATTACTAACTGGTACCCTGCTAGTATGTTACATGCTGATATGTATACTGACATTACTCACTGGTACCCTGCTAGTATCTGACATGCTGATGTGTATACTGTCATTACTCACTAGTACCCTGCTAGTATGTTACATGCTGATATGTATACTGATATTAGTCACTGGTACCCTGCTAGTATATGACATGCTGATGTGTATACTGACATTAGTTACTGGTACCCTGCTAGTATCTGACACGCTGATGTGTATTCTGACATTACTCACTGGTATCCTGCTAGTATCTGACATGCTGATGTGTATACTGCGATTACTCACTGGTACCCTGCTATTATCTGACATGCTGATGTGTATACTGTGATTACTCACTGGTACCCTGCTATTATCTGACATGCTGATGTGTATTCTGACATTACTCACTGGTATCCTGCTAGTATCTGACATGCTGATGTGTATACTGCGATTACTCACTGGTACCCTGCTATTATCTGACATGCTGATGTGTATACTGTGATTACTCACTGGTACCCTGCTAGTATCTGACATGCTGATGTGTACACTGACATTACTCATTGGTACCCTGCTAGTATCTGACATGCTGATGTGTATACTGACATTACTCACTGGTACCCTGCTAGTATCTGACATGCTGATGTGTATACTTACATTACTCATTGGTACCCTGCTAGTATGTGATATGCTGATATGTATACTGACATTAGTTACTGGTACCCTGGTAGTATATGACATGCTGATGTGTATACTGACATTACTCACTGGTATCCTGCTAGTATCTGACATGCTGATGTGTATACTGCGATTACTCACTGGTACCCTGCTATTATCTGACATGCTGATGTGTATACTGCGATTACTCACTGGTACCCTGCTATTATCTGACATGCTGATGTGTATACTGTGATTACTCACTGGTACCCTGCTAGTATCTGACATGCTGATGTGTACACTGACATTACTCATTGGTACCCTGCTAGTATCTGACATGCTGATGTGTATACTGACATTACTCACTAGTACCCTGCTAGTATCTGACATGCTGATATGTATACTGACATTAGTCACTGGTACCCTGCTAGTATCTGACATGCTGATGTGTATACTGACATTGCTCACTGGTACCCTGCTAGTATCTGATATGCTGATGTGTATACTGACATTACTCATTGGTACCCTGCTAGTATGTTATATGCTAATGTGTATACTGACATTAGTTACTGGTACCCTGGTAATATCTGACATGCTGATGTGTATACTGACATTAGTTACTGGTACCCTGCTAGTATCTGACACGCTGATGTGTATTCTGACATTACTCACTGGTATCCTGCTAGTATCCGACATGCTGATGTGTATACTGCGATTACTCACTGGTACCCTGCTATTATCTGACATGCTGATGTGTATACTGTGATTACTCACTGGTACCCTGCTAGTATCTGACATGCTGATGTGTATACTTACATTACTCATTGGTACCCTGCTAGTATGTGATATGCTGATGTGTATACTGACATTAGTTACTGGTACCCTGGTAGTATATGACATGCTGATGTGTATACTGACATTACTCATTGGTACCCTGCTAGTATATGACATGCTGATGTGTATACTGACATTAGTCATTGGTACCACCCTGCTAGTATGTGATATGCTGATGTGTATACTGACATTAGTTACTGGTATATTGGGTTCTCCGAAGAGAGAAGCGCTCTACCAGGGACGAACAACAGCTCATTAGCTAGTCCTATGGCGATTTACCACCCGGAAGCAGCCTCTTTTAGACCAGTTAACCATTAGTTACTGGTACCCTGGAAGTATCTGACATGCTGATGTGTATACTGACATTACTCACTGGTATCCTGCTAGTATGTGGCACGCTGATGTGTATACCGACATTACTCACTGGTACCCTGCTAGTATCTGTCACGTTGATGTGTATACCGACATTACTCACTGGTACCATGCTAGTTTTACTGACATTATCTGTTGTTACTCTGCTAGTTATACTGACTTTACCTGTTGGTACTCTGCTAGTTATACTGACGTTACCTGTTGGTCCTCTGCTAGTTATACTGACGTTACCTGTTGGTACTCTGCTAGTTATATCGACGTTACCTGTTGGTACTCTGCTAGTTATACCGACGTTACCTGTTGGTACTCTGCTAGTTATACCGACGTTACCTGTTGGTACTCTGCTAGTTATACCGACGTTACCTGTTGATACTCTGCTAGTTATACCGACGTTACCTGTTGGTACTCTGCTAGTTATACTAACGTTACCTGTTGGTGCTCTGCTAGTTATACTAACGTTACCTGTTGGTGCTCTGCTAGTTATACTGACGTTACCTGTTGTTACTCTGCTAGTTATATTGACGTTACCTGTTTTTACTCTGCTAGTTATACTGACGTTATCTGTTGTTAAAGTTCAAAGAATCCCAGCACGCAAAAAGAGAGATATATGCACATCACTCCAGGACCACTACCAAAGGTCTTCAGTATAATATACCACAACCACACAGTAGGAGTGACAGCACAAAAATATTTATTCAAATATTAGCAGACAAAAAAGAACGGCAACGTTTCGGGATGCTATCTCTTATTCATGCCATGGTTTACTGACAAACATTGCTTACTTATATACTTACTCGCCACTAGGTGGCGCTCAGTCATTTTACATGTTAACTCTTTCATTGCTTAAACTGCTATATACAGAATATTATACTTACATAGTTGACAAGAAAAATAAAGCACATAAGTAATTTTTATATACAGTAAACAAGATGTATATCCTGACTAGAGGGAGAATCATCTATAAAATCTATGGAAAAAAAATTAACAATAATAAATCCTACTTTTTCCTATCTTATCTGTTGTTAACCTGCTAGTTATACTGACATTATCTGTTGTTACTCTGCTAGTTACACTGACGTTACTCTGCTAGTTACACTGACGTTATCTGTTGTTACTCTGCCAGTTATACTGACGTTACTCTGCTAGTTATACTCATGTTATCTGTTGTTACTCTGCTAGTTATACTGACGTTACCTGTTGGTACTCTGCTAGTTATACTAACATTACCTGTTGGTGCTCTGCTAGTTATACTGATGTTACCTGTTGTTACTCTGCTAGTTATACTGACGTTACCTGTTGGTACTCTGCTAGTTATACTAACATTACCTGTTGGTGCTCTGCTAGTTATACTGATGTTACCTGTTGTTACTCTGCTAGTTATACTGACGTTATCTGTTGTTAAAGTTCAAAGAATCCCAGCACGCAAAAAGAGAGATATATGCACATCACTCCAGGACCACTACCAAAGGTCTTCAGTATAATATACCACAACCACACAGTAGGAGTGACAGCACAAAAATATTTATTCAAATATTAGCAGACAAAAAAGAACGGCAACGTTTCGGGATGCTATTTCTTATTCATGCCATGGTTTACTGACAAACATTGCTTACTTATATACTTACTCGCCACTAGGTGGCGCTCACAGTCATTTTACATGTTAACTCTTTCATTGCTTAAACTGCTATATACAGAATATTATACTTACATAGTTGACAAGAAAAATAAAGTACATAAGTAATTTTTATATACAGTAAACAAGATGTATATCCTGACTAGAGGGAGAATCATCTATAAAATCTATAAAAAAAATTAACAATAATAAATCCTACTTTTTCCTATCTTATTTGTTGTTACTCTGCTAGTTATACTGACATTATCTGTTGTTACTCTGCTAGTTATACTGACATTATCTGTTGTTACACTGACGTTACTCTGCTAGTTACACTGACGTTACTCTGCTAGTTACACTGACGTTACTCTGCTAGTTACTCTGCCAGTTATACTGACGTTACTCTGCCAGTTATACTGACGTTACTCTGCCAGTTATACTGACGTTATCTTTTGTTACTCTGCTAGTTATACTGACGTTACCTGTTGTTACTCTGCTAGTTATACAGACATTACCTATTGTTACTCTGCTAGTTATACTGAAGTTACCTGTTACTCTGCTAGTTATACAGACATTACCTGTTGTTACTCTGCTAGTTATACAGAAGTTACCTGTTACTCTGCTAGTTATACAGACATTACCTGTTGTTACTCTGCTAGTTATACAGACATTACCTGTTGTTACTCTGCTAGTTATACAGACATTACCTGTTGTTATACTGACGTTATCTGTTGTTACTCTGCTAGTTATACTGACGTTACCTGTTGTTACTCTGCTAGTTATACTGACGTTACCTGTTGTTATACTGACGTTACCTGTTGTTACTCTGCTAGTTATACAGACATTGCTGGTTGACACAGTACTGGTTACTGCATTACTTCAGGTCCCTCAATTTATAGCTAATATTTTCTGTTCCCAATGCTGCTGTATTTGGGCTTCTCGTATTCTTCTGTGCTTGTGATGCAGTTTTCAATCTCTCATTTCTTCTTTGTCCTTGATATAAAGATTGTGCATCTTAAAGAGACAGTGTACTGTAAACGTGTTACCAATGATCCGTTTTACCTTCTGGCGTGTATTAAATTGTTTACAACTATCTTCTTTACATTTTATGTTTTTAATTTAAAAAAATGCCTTTCCCTGTTGAAATCACCACATATACTGAAAAGATGAATACTGCAGTATTCTCTATAGAAAAGCTATGTAAACCAAATGCATCAGCAGAAAGCAACCTCCCAGTGGGGAGAGAGCCTATTTAACAAGAGCTTTTTGTTATTGTATTTACACGTTTTGCCCCTAGCCATGTTTTTTTCCTTCTCCTTCACAGGTTTCCCATACTTGTCTTAGCCCACCTGTAGCTCCTGGAGCTGCAGGGATGTCATTGAATCCCCCAACACGGGTGACAGGAACATCCCACATCCCGTTATCCTCATCTGCCTCCCAGGATCGCAGGAGGAGGAGACTCCGCAGTTGAGAAATGGAAGATGAAGGCAAGAAAGGCAAAAAGGTAAAGATCTATCGGACAGCGCTGGTTCCGCTGGCCTCTCTAGATACAAATAATATTATCACGTATCAATAGTTCCCTTTTTATTTAACAAAAAATCTCCATTGCTTTTGACATTTTTAGGTTTTTATTTTTTAATTTGTATTTGTGTAATTTTGAATTTATAGTGAAATAGTTATTTATAAACCAGTATTGTATATAATGAATACTGTGAGATCCCTAAAGGCTTCCAACCACATCAGTACACGTCTGTCATGATATCAGCATTGCTATATATAGCCGTTACTGTCTTTCCTACAAAACCTTTATTGGTCAATCAAGGAGATTTATAAATAGGCCTCAGAGCCTAGAGAAACAATACTAGACCATAACAGCTGTCTCCATATCACACAGCAGGAAATCTAGTACCTATCACACACATAGTGAGCTTTCAAGCTATGTAATATATTATATATTCAATATACTCTCTGTGGACATCTGACCATCACCCCCCTGCCTTTGCAATTATAACAGCCACAGCTCTATTAGGATGGCCCAATTGAGTTAACACATTATTTGTGAGGTCAGACACTGATGTTAGATAAGGTGGTTTGACTTGCAATTGGCTTTCAGTTTATCCCAAAGGTGTTCAGTGTAGTTGAGATCAGTCCACTCAAGTTCCTTCACATCAAACTCGACAAACCATGTTTTCATGGACCTCGCTTTGTGCACAGGGGCAAAGCCATGCCTTCCCCAAACTGTTGCCACAAAGTTAAAAACGCCTTATTGTCTAACTTGTTTTAGCCAAAAACTCGGAAAAACAGTTCCAGACTGTTATCCATCCTCCACCAAACTTTACAGTAGGCGCTATGTATGCCGATAGGTAGCGTTCTCCTGGCCCTATAAGCTCTTTAGTACAATCCATTGAATTGCTAATGTTTGTCTATGGATATTTTGTGGCTATGTTCTAGATTTTGTGCACCTGTTAGCAATAGGTGTGGCTGAAATACCTGAACTCAATAATTAGTAGGAGTGTCCACATACTTTTAGCCAAATAGTCTAGCTGTTTTATACGTATGGGATGAGCTTTTAGGAATGTCAGACCTGCTTATTTATCTCTCTCACTATACACAACCCAATACTTTGGTACTGAAATTTTTTATTATGGCGGGTGGTTTGAAAGAGCAAAACCATCTATTTCACTTACAGGAATAAACCTAAAAGAGCAATTTAAAAAATATTTAAAGCACCATTAAAGGGGTAATGTACTGTAAAATTGTTGCCCCCATAATCTGTTTAGAATTTATTTTTATACCGGCTACAGAAATAACTGGTTTCTTTAGGTTTGCTTTTGTATCTAAAAAAACTGTATTGGCTAATTTAAACCACTACCTAATCAAATGGGCTGAGCTTCTTGTGAGATTAGACCTTATTAGCTTATCTTTCTATATTTACACAAAATCATCATCTTATCTCCTCAGTACGTAGGGTCTGATGATCAAAAACTCTGTCATGGAGAGAAATAACACAAAATCTTTGGGTTTTGTTTTGAGCATTACATTGTAATCTAATCATCTCTTCTTCACACCCAGAACTTCTGATGAGAGTTCTTAGATCCTCTCACCAGAGAGGAAATAATTAGATCATTGGGCCCTTAGAGAGAGCAATGGAAAATTAAATGCGCAATATGTCCTAGATTGAAGAGACAATAGCAGTCATGTGACCACAGTGTAATCGGAGCCGCCATGTTTAATAAAAGGATGTTGAAAAATACTTGTGTGCAAGCATCGAAGTGAGCCTCTTAAATTAGGAAAATATGGAGATGTAATGCACATTTGTTCGGGAGCGCACACCGACAAAATGAATATGCAATTTTGGAGCCCTGCGATAGGTCAATCTGTAACAGAGTAGACACAACCTTTTTAGGGATTGGATGATGTAAAATCAGATCTAAAATTATATATATATTTTTTTATTACGATAGAAGCTTTGTTTTGATGTGTAAGTGAAATCTGCCGATTATTCTATGTATTTTCAAATTATATAATTTGTAATATGCCTTTTTTCAAAACTATTGTAAGCTTTTGATGTGGGCATACAACAAGCAAAATCAGCTATTCAAAATAAAGGTAAAGGAGCTAATTGTATTAATTTGTTCCCAGTGATTCATTTTACCTGCTGGAGTGTATTAAAGTTTTAACAAATAGCTCCTTTTCCTTTATTTCACAAATAGCTGATTTAGCATGAGGTATCCTTACCTATATTGAAAGTTTCTATACTAGTATAGGCTATAGAGAAGCTGTGTGAACATAGCCAGCAGAAGAAATTACACTTCCAGTGGAAGGTAGGTGAGATAAGTAATACAATTTTAATTTCCAATTGTTCTCTCTCAGGCCCTGATATTCAGAACCTCTCCGCCAGCCCTGCAAGATCCTTAGTGACATTTTTCAAAATGCAGATATTGCTTTACTTCTCCAAGAGGCGGTCCCTGCATTTCTGTATTTGAAGGAGAGACAAGACCAGTGCAATATAGCACTGGGTGACACGACAGTTCTACTGCATTTACATTTTGTGCTTTTTTATAGCAATTTGCGCTTCAGATTAAATGTTATTACATTTAAACTTTGCACTTTCTATTTTGTATTTTATTTTGTATATAGCAGTGTATTTAGGATTGTGATTTTATAAATTTTGATTATGCCTTCACCGTTTCTGTGTAACTTTAACAAATTAGGCTCATACTTTGTATATTTATGAGTATCTTTAACAAATTAGATTGCACTTTGCATGTCTTTTGTTTACATTAAAACTGAAAAACTGTCAGCTTCAGTTTCCCAGAGAGCGTCATTGATTATCTGCCCCATAGAAAGTAAACATTCTCTAGTTTGGAGAGATTATAGTGCTGACTTCACATGGGCAAAACTCGCTGAATTTTCTAAGAAAAGGGAAGGAACCTGGAAATCCCAGAGAGATGAGAGATGCCTTCCACAGAAAGTAATGAAGCTCTCTGGGATACAACATTTCACATAGGAGAGATAATCTAACTGGAGAACCCCTGAGGCAGATATAAAGGCTCAGTTTGCATCAATTACAAATTAAACTGAAATGTCTTCACTACAATTTTTAACTTGCTTTTGTCTATATTTTAGTATATATTACTTTTCTGTTAGTTAAAATAAGTGTATTGTGAATTTTGAGCAATCTTCACCTTCTTACAGCTTGTAAAACAAATCTGTGAAACCAGCTAGTTTAAAATGCATACAAAATTTCACAAGACTTGTGAGAGAGCTTCAGACATATCCTGGGAACAAAGTGTCAGTTTTAGTCTACAATGCAACAATTACAACGGGAAATGTAATTTGTAAAAACTACACAGAAATATACAAAGTATAATCCTGTTATTAAAGTAACACAGAAACTTTCAACGCATAGTCAGAATGTGTAAAAGCACTGCTAGATCAAAATGTAAATGTTTTAAAATAAATAAATGAGGGCAAAGCTTAAATGAAAAAATACTTAAAGGACCCAATCTGAAATGTATAGTAATATAAAATATAGTGTACAAAGTGTAACCAAACTGCTATATTGCAATGGGCTTGTCTCTGCTTCACATAAATAAATGTAGAGTTCCGCCCTTTTTTTCTTTTGAAAACTCATTGAGTTCAGCCCCTGTGAAGTCTGAACTACAATTTCTCTCCAAGCTGGAGAACCTTTGAATATCAGGGCCTAAGTATCGGGATTTGGTATACAAACAGATATAAGATAAGAAAGTATTTGTGTGTACAGAAAGTGATACCACAATAAGATCTGATTTCCCTGCCAGCTAATGCTCTTGCAAATGTACAACGTTAAAAGTATTCTTGCAAAACCGCTGCAAATATAGTTCTGCATGCATATGCGTGCTCCTTAGCCTACCTACCTGCATTTCAATAAAGGTTACGAACAGAACAAAGTTAATTTGATCATAGAAGTAAGTTTTTATATTTTGTCTGAATCATGAAAGAAAATAGTTTTTTCATGTCTTGTTGATGATGCGGTTGCCGTAAATGAAATCACTCATCTGTGCACTGATGCCAGTGAACTCGGTAAACTCAAAATATGTATTGCAGTATACTTGTGGTCATACCCTTATTTAGTTTACCTAGGTTTTCATCAATCTTCTAAGTCTTTAATAAGTGCGAAACTGACTGCTATACCTCTCCCCGCCTAATGTGCGCATTTCCTGTACAATTGCAAGTCACTTGTTCTTGACTTCAGCAGCCGTATACTGAGTTAAAATATTTTACTTTTTGTCCTTATAGAACAGCTACATTTAACCTCTTGGTTAAATTAATCACTTTGCAGGGTTAATTGTATCTATATTTTATGTACTGGCTCTAGGCACTGCTGTATCTATGCTATGTGGTAGGTACTACTCTTTGCTATGACAACCCTCTGAAGGGGGGATTTACTGCCTCTTCTGGATTCCTGACAGCAGAACGGCACATTGGTCGGAGCTTTTTGTTGATGTAAGCTATTTATGTGAATCACTGAAGCGAGTCTCAAGTAACATTAAAGAAAAGTATTTAATTTTATGGCCAGGTTTTCCTACAAATGTCTTATTGCTGATCAGGTGATTAGGGGCTGCTTACATATGTTGCTCCTGATTTGCCGCACTGGCTGTGTCCTGTTTAAGAGACCATGCAATACCTACCTACCCCCTCCGAACTGGCTTAAAAAACAGCAAGAAAAAGTAGCAAGTGAGCCAAAACTTTTTTAATAATTTTTTTTTATTTATGGAATTGGGTAAGAGCTTTTTATATGTATACCTATATATAGAATTATCCACAAAATCCAGATAAGCCAGAAACAAAATTATAGAAGCCACAGCATTTTGGCTCTCAGGATTTGTCAAGCTCTGATCTAGATCAGGGGTCGACAAACCCAGGAGTCAGGGAGCCACTGGCTCCTAGCATTTTATCCCTGGCTCCTAACTTTAGGGTTATTCTCCATCTATCTATATATAAATACCACTGTCTGGCTTCTAAATATTCTTTCTGGCTCCTAAATTTTGAACAGATTTGTCGACCACTGACTAGACGTGTAATCGGTTTCACATTTCATTGTTTGATTGTGATTATGCATATATAAAGGGAGATTTAAATACACTACATATACGTTTCATTGACCTCCCTCTAATCATGGTTGCAGCCATTTTGTAACCTAGGTTTTATTGCAGGTATCTGAAGGAGAGTTGCTGCACATGCATCAGTACTGTAATGCAGTGAAAAGCTAGATTTAAACATGGCGGCTCTCATGATTAGAGAGAGGCGGGGAATAACCTCAATACTCTGCTTATAAAATGCATTTAGTGTTTAATGTCTCTTTAATGACATAGTCTCTCTTGCTTTAGTTTGTACTAAACATTCTGTATTTGTTTAAATATCTGATTTTATAGCTATTTGTACATTTGGTGTTTTTTTTAAAAAATAAAATAGCTGCCTAAAATGTAGTGTTTTTAAAGGGATATACAACAGTCTGTTTTATTGTTGTTGTAATACAAAAGGCACTGAGCAGTAGCGTATACGTAATAGAAATCAATACATTTATACATTATTCATCATTTTAAATTTATTTTACCTGTTGTTGTTGTTTTTTAAACTTCTTTTGTGTGGTGTCCATTACTTCCTGTCACAGCCCTACAAGGAGGTTAGGGCCTCTGCAGGAAGGAATTTATAACCTGATGTCTTAAAACTTCTAGAGTAACATGAGCTGGATTAGTATCAAGTGAATACTAGATAAACAGGGAGTCAGTTTTGCCCATGCTCAGAACAAGCAGAATGCCAAGATGTCTGTTCCCTTATCTAGCTGCAGACAGTGGCTACAGTGAGGATTTCTAAGTGCTCATTTTGCTAGTAAGGTGTTTACTGTGTTTTACGCAGTCTGTTTCTTTTTATATTTACTTTAATTAAACATATTAGTTTTTTTCTAAATGAGCCCTGTTTAATATCCCTTTAAAGGAACATTAAACTTCTGTACACAGCTACAAAACAATAACAACTAATCGCCATTGTATTGCTTTTAATCCTGTTCCTGCAGCTCTTTTCAAATCGGTATTCCTGTTTTATTACTTAAAGGAACATGAAACCCAGAAAATGTTTTTCACGATTCAGATAGAGAATACAATTTTAAACAGCTTTCTAATTTATCTCTATTATCTAATTTTGTTTAATTCTCTTGGTATCACCACCAATCAGCAGCTAGAACCTAGGTTCTTTACTGCTCCTGAGCTTACTTAGATAAACCTTTCAGCAAAGGATAGCAAGAGAAGGAAGCAAATGAAATAATGGAAGTTAATTGGAAAATTGATCAGTAATATTGTGCACTTTTTTCCAGCTGTATAGTGTGCTTGATGTTAGTGTGCATGATGCATCATTTTACAGTTACACAAAATATATTTAAAAAAGCACTCAACAATAATGTATAGTATTGCTGCAGCTGCAAAAATGTAAAGCTCATGCTTTGTATCATCCAATTTATACAGTTATCAAAAAGTTGACAACCTTTGTGTAAATGCAAACTGCTTCTGTCACATACCTGAGCTCCAAGATGGCGCTGCCCAGTGCAAAGAGGCGGAGCTTCAGTATCTGGCAACTTTAAGCTATTAAAACAGAACTGGTTTAAAGAAATAGGCATTAACCTTGTGAGTAGTTACTATTCTTTTGTAGCACAGCAGTTTTAATGTCACTTATTTGGTTATATAAGCTTGTAATGCTTGACAAAGACTAACGCATTACTGTTATCAAATAACCTTTCAGCTCTCAGCTTTGCATATTGTGATTAGCGCCGCTGGTTTTATAGTCGTGTTGTGTGAGTAACGTCATTCTAAACCGATGACGCTTTAGTTATAGAGACACAGCAGATATTTAAAGGGACAAATAACCTTGCAGCTCTCAGCTTTGCATATTGTGATTAGCGCCGCTGGTTTTATAGTCGTGTTGTGTGAGTAACGTCATTCTAAACCGATGACGCTTTAGTTATAGAGACACAGCAGATATTTAAAGGGACAAATAACCTTGCAGCTCTCAGCTTTGCATATTGTGATTAGCGTCGCTGGTTTTATAGTCGTGTTCTGTGAGTAACGTCATTCTAAACCGATGACGCTCTAGTTATAGAGACACAGCAGATATTTAAAGGGACATACGTGACGTAAAAACATATGCAGTAAATAAATATTACTGGTATCTTCTCACGCATTATCTTGATTTATATCTTGTGGGTTTATAAATTCATATTTCTCTGTAAAACAAATAAACATTAGTAGCTTTTGAAAGTCAAAATGATTTAAACAGAGTATGAATTAAAAAAAAAAAAACTTTTCTCCTGGTCTTCTTTTGATTAAACTTTTTCTTTTCATGACAGCATACTGAGGTATCCGCAGGAATGTGTATGCTGTTGTGGAAAGTTAAATGAAAGATGACCAAGAGAAAAAGTTAAAAAAAAAAAAATGTTTTTATTTCAAATGAGTGTTCCATGTGTTTGGATTTTAATACAAGCATGTAACTTTAGAATGGCTCAGCATATTTGGCAGTTTACCCTGGATGTAAATTGGTTCAGTCCCTATTCTAGTGTTTAAGAGGCACAGGAAATGTTTCTGTTGTTTACATGTTAAAGGGACACTAACGTTACAATTAAACTTTCATGATTCAGATAGAGCATGAGATTTAAAAGAAAAACCTATTTACTGAGCATGTGCAAGAGTTCATAGTATTTACATACATGAGTCTGTGATTTACTGATTGCTGTTACATGATACAGGGACAGTGAAAGTTAAAGGGACAGTCTACTGAATTTGTTTATTGATTATAAAGATATATAACGCCTTTACTACTTATTCCCAAGCTTTGCAGAACCAACATTGTTATTTTAATATACTTTATAACATGTAAACATCTGCCTGTTTCTAAGCCAGGCAGTGCTAGTTCATGTGTGCCATTTAGATAACATTGTGCCAACTCCTGTAGAGAATGATAATGGTTATGCAGGAACCAGCAATAATTGTCTAAAATGCAAGATTATAAAAATCACTGAGATAAAGGACAGTCTGCAGAGTATTAGATACAAGTAATCATAGAGGTAAAAATTATATTAATATAACCGTGTTAGTTATGCAGAACTGGGGAATGGGTAATAAAGGGACTATCTATCTTTTTAAACAATAACAGACTGTACCTTTTTAAAGGAATATAAACATTTGGCAGAAAAAAAATATACTGCTCATTTGCTATTCAGAGTAGGTGCTATTATATTGTATTTCTTTTGCATGATGTACCGAGTCCACGGATTCATCCTAACTTGTGGGATATTGTTCTTCCTGACAGGAAGTAGCAAAGAGAGCACCACAGCAGAGCTGTCTATATAGCTCCCCCTTAACTTCACCCCCCAGTCATTCTCTTTGCTGGCTCTAAGCAGGAAGAGTAAAGAGAAGAGGTGTTAAACTGTTATTTTTATTTTATCTACAATCAAGAGTTTGTTGTTTTTAAATGGTACCGGTGTTGTACTATTTACTCTCAGGCAGGACATAGATGAAGATTTCTGACTGGAGGATGATGATCTTAGCATTTGTAACTAAGGTCCACTGCTGTTCCCACAGAAGCTGAGGAGTACAGGAAAACTTCAGTGTGAGGAACGGTTTCTTGCTATACAGCAATGAGGTATGTTCAGTCATATTTTCTGCAGAGACTGTGTTAACTCAGGCTGACAGTGTCCCCATTAGGGGAAGGGTAAGCAGTAATCCTAGTGTTATCAGAGGTTTTTACTAGCTTGCATAAAGGGTTAATTTTTTGTGGGCACTCAGTTTGTTATGTGAATTGAACTCCACCCGGAGGTGTTTGCTCAGCTGGTTCGGCTATGGGGCACACCAGAGTTGGATCTGATGGCGTCTCGTCAGAACACCAAACTTCCTCGTTACAGCTCCAGGTCAAGGGATCCTCAGGCTGTACTGATAGATGCTCTAGCAGTACCCTGGTCGTTCAACCTGGCTTATGTGTTTCCACCTTTCCCTCTCCTTCCACGTCTGATTGCCAGAATCAAACAGGAGAGAGCATCAGTGATTTTGATAGCGCCTGCGTGGCCACGCAGGACTTGGTATGCAGACCTGGTGGACATGTCATCCCTTCCACCATGGTCTCTGCCATTGAGACAGGACCTTCTGATTCAAGGTCCATTCAAGCATCCAAATCTAATTTCTCTGCAAATGACTGCTTGGAGATTGAACGCTTGATTTTTATCAAAGCGGGGTTTCTCTGAGTCTGTCATAGATACCTTGATTCAGGCTCGAAAGCCTGTTACCAGGAAAATTTATCATAAGATATGGCGTAAATATCTTTTTTGGTGCGAATCCAAAGGCTTCTCCTGGAGTAAAATTAGGATTCCTAGGATTTTGTCTTTTCTCCAAGAGGGATTGGAGAAAGGATTATCAGCTAGTTCCCTAAAGGGACAGATATCTGCTCTGTCTATTTTGTTGCACAAGCGTCTGGCAGATGTTCCAGACGTTCAGGCTTTTTGTCAGGCTTTAGTTGGAATTAAGCCTGTGTTTAAACCTATTGCTCCGCCATGGAGTTTAAATTTAGTTCTTAGAGTTCTTCAGGGGCTTCCGTTTGAACCCATGCATTCCATAGATATTAAGCTTTTATCTTGGAAAGTTTGTTCCTAGTTGCTATCTCTTCAGCTCGAAGAGTTTCTGAACTATCTGCATTACAATGTGACTCTCCTTATCTTGTGCTCCATGCTGATAAGGGGGTTTTGCGTACCAAGCCTGGGTTCCTACCTAAAGTTGTTACTAACAGGAATATCAATCAAGAAATTGTTGTTCCTTCTCTGTGTCCTAATCCTTCTTGTAAGAAGGAACGTCTGTTGCACAACTTGGACGTGGTTCGTACTTTGAAATTTTATTTGCAGGCAACCAAAGATTTTCGTCAAACATCTTCTTTGTTTGTTGTCTATTCTAGAAAGCGTAGGGGTCAAAAGGCTACGGCGACTTCTCTTTCCTTTTGGCTGAAAAGCATCATCCGTTTGGCTTATGAGACTGCTGGACAGCAGCCTCCTGAAAGGATTACAGCTCATTCTACTAGAGCGGTAGCTTCCACATGGGCTTTTAAAAATGATGCTTCTGTTGAACAGATTTGTAAGGCTGCGACTTGGTCGTCGCTTCATACCTTTTCAAAATTTTACAAATTTGATACTTTTGCTTCTTCGGAGGCTATTTTTGGGAGAAAGGTTTTTACAAGCAGCGGTGCCTTCCGTTTAGGTTCCTTTCTTGTCCCTCCCTTTATCTGTGTCCTAAAGCTTTGGTATTGGTATCCCACAAGTTAGGATGAATCCGTGTACTCGGTACATCATGCAAAAGAAAACAAAATTCATGCTTACCTGATGATAAATTTCTTTCTTTTGCGATGTACCGAGTCCACGGCCCGCCCTGTCTATTCAAGACAGATAGTATTTTTTATGTAAACTTCAGTCACCTCTGCACCTTTTTATAGTTTCTCCTTTTCTTCCTTGGCCTTCGGTCGAATGACTGGGCCGGGGGGTGGAGTTATGGGGGGAGCTATATAGACAGCTCTGCTGTGGTGCTCTCTTTGCTACTTCCTGTCAGGAAGGACAATATCCCACAAGTTAGGATGAGTCTGTGGACTCGGTACATCGCAAAAGAAAGACATTTATCAGGTAAGCATAAATTTAGTTTTTTAATGTGACTATTTAATGGTTCGTTAATAACAATTGTATAACAAATGCCCTCTCTGGCTCATTTTACTTGCAGCTGATAAAGCAGGGTTATGTTAAATTACAAAACATATTTAAAGGGACACTAAACCCAATTTTATTATTTCGTGATTCAGATAGAGCATGCAATTTTAAGCAACTTTCTACTTTACTCCTATTATCAATTTTTATTCATTCTCTTGCTATCTTTATTTGAAAAAGAATGCATCTAAGCTTTTTTTTTATTCAGAACTCTGGACAGCACTTTTTTATTGGTTGATGAATTTATCCACCAATCAGCAAGAACACCAAAAATGGGCCGGCATCTTAACTTACATTCTTGCATTTCAAATAAAGATATTGAGAGAATGAATAAAATTTGACAATAGGAGTAAATTAGGGAGTTGCTTAAAATTCCATGCTCTATCTGAATCACGAAAGAAAAAATTTGGGTTCAGCGTCCCTTTAAGGCCAAATTGCATACCATATTGGGGCCTGGTATTATGGATAATTTAGCTCACCTTATGTTATGTGCTGTGTTTTTGTTGGATTTTGATTGGTTGCAATAGAATGTATAACGTGTTTTACTACAATTGAAAGGAGCCATTTTGAAAATGTGAGCAGGGTCACTGTATCGTTTTTTTTTTTTTTTTAAAATATGCAATACATTTTATTTTTTTACTCACTTATTAAAGGGCCATTATACACTCATTTTTTCTTTGCATAAATGTTTTGTAGATGATCTATTTATTAAGCCCATTAAGTTTGTTTTTTTTAAAATGTATAATTTTGCTTATTTTTAAATAACATTGCTCTGATTTTCACACTCCTAACCAAGCCCCAAAGTTTTATTTGAATACCGTCAGCTACCTTCTCCAGCTTGCTCCCGTTTGTGTAAAGGGTCATTTCATATGCAAAAGAAGGGGGGGAGGGTCTTAATTCCCACTTGCAGTGGGCTTTTCAACAGAGCTGAACTGGGAGCTTCTAAGTACGTTTTTAAACCATTTTATACTGGATTTTTATATCAGCATCTGTGCATCTTATTATTTATAGTAGTGTCTATTACATGCAGTTATATGAAAATGAGTGTATACTGTCCCTTTAAGCTATAACTTTTTCAGCGACTTTTGCAATATTGAGAACCTGCCCAGTTTTGTGTAACCTTGCTCTTGGGGACTAACAAGTCCCTGAAGTTTAATGTCCCTTTTTGTATGAAATCCTACACTGCTTCTGCTAGCAACCTGTGCCATATTTATCTGTTAGGTGGGTCTTATTCACCATTTTTTAAGGTTGCAGATTTGTAAGAATACTTATTTAGAGAACATGGGCTACTTATGTTGAAAGTTCAGGTTTTAATAAGGGAAACGTTTCTAAATCCATCCAGTCCTGTTTGCTTTTTAAGGTTTGGCCTGAAATCTCATATTTGAATAAATCAAGAAGTCATCACTTTTTCACAAAGCTCCACTGTTTGTCCTGTTGCTGCAGATCGGTGAATGAAAGAAGCTCTTCTCAGCTTGCTAAAGACACATTTTATAGGTGCCAAAGTCATCCGTCTACAGCTGGTAATGCAAATAGTTATATTAGGACACGAGCTAGTCTGATTGTTCTCATATATAGTGCAATAAGCTGCTATGCTCTAACGGACCTGCATGATGCTGGTCTGCAACACACGTCAATGACAATGCTGTTACTACACAGCAGGAAATGTGCTTTTTTTTTGGCCTCACTAAATCATCCAAGCAGATCTGCCTTCCAGGTGCCTCTTGTGTGGCGTTTCTCCGTCACTTTTTCCTCTTATTTTTTATTATATTTCCCCGATCTGAAGGAAATCTTGGGAAGATTAAAGGGATTTGAAACCCAAAACAATTCAGAGCATACCATTTTAAAAAAAGTTTCCAATTTACTTCCATTTTCAAATTTGCTTCGTTCCCATGCTTTTCTGTGTTGAAGAGATACCTAGGTAGGCATCTGGAACACTGCATGGCAGGAAATAGTGCACCCATCTAGTGCTCTTGCAAATGGATAAAACTGTTGTCACATAGTGCTGCAGAAATGAGCCGGCTCCTAAGCTTACATCCATGCTTTTCAACTAAAGACTCCAGGAGAACGAATAAACATTGATAATAGGAGTAAATTAGAAAGTTGTTTAAAATGGCATGCTCTATCTGAATCATGCAAGAAAAAAATGTGGGTTTCGTATCCCTTTAAGTTACAGTTAAAAGCTACAATATGATTAAAGGGTCACCAATCTCAAAATTAAACTTTCAGGTAGAAGGTGCCATTTAAAAACAACTTTCCAGTTTACTTCTATGATCATAATTACTTGGTCTCTTGTTAAAACCTAGCTTGTTTGCAGATTTATCTGTTCATTCAGACAGATCTCAAGATAATCAGCCGTGCTTTTCAGTACAGAGCCAAGGATGATAAAACGCAGAAGTTTAGGTAAAACTAAGTCTTTGGGGCATATTTATGATTGTGCGAGCGAACATGATCCGATATAGTGGATCATGCCCGCTGCATACGCTCTCGGCATTTATCATTGCACCAGCAGTTCTTGTGAACTGCTGGTGCAATGCCGCCCCCTGTCAGCCACTAGCAGGGGGTGTCAATCAACCCGACCGTACAAAGCTTGATAAATATGCCCCTTTGTGTAGATGCTCACTTTATGTTCCCCTCCTGCTATAATGTGTAACTGGGAATCTTCATAAGCATGGAGCTAGCTATAATCGCACACGTTTTATGAACGTATCGGTATATATACATTCTGCATGTCCAGTTATAGGCTCTGAGCGACTTAGTGGTTATGTGCTTGTCATTTAGATATTGTAGCACTTACTCCTGTGCCCGTGCTTGTTACACTTATTGGCCAACTTTCCTCAGACTTGTGCATGTTAAAGTGACATAAAACAAAATAATTTATTATTCAGATAGAGCATGCAATATTGTGTAACTTAATTTTACTTCTATTATCAAATTGTCTTCATTTTCTTTGTAAGGTAGGTAAGCTCAGGAGCGTGCAGGTGTCTGGAGCAATATATGTTTATAAGTTTATTACTGTTTTATAGTGGCATACTTACATATGCTGTGAGTGCCTCTTGCACCACACCTTAGAGGGTCTGCAGAGTTTTAGACACAAATGAAGTCTTCAATGATGCAATGCGCAGCACCGACAGCTATCTGAGCATGTGTTGTTTGCATCCTGATGCTCCAGTCATATGTAGCATATGTGAGTATGTCACTTACCCAGTAATAGCTTTTGCTAGAAGCATTTTTGCTAACATAAGTATACTGTAAAAATTGCTTCTATTTAAAGCAGAAATGCACCCATTTACGTTTCAATTTAGACCTTTCTATCCCTTTAAATATATGATAAGTAATGTGTGTGTTTACTTTAATCGCCTGCAATAAACGTTCTATGCTTTTATAGGATTTTATCAAGTTGAGCTCAGCAAGGCGAGAATTGTTTCCTTTCCAGCAGGCCTCCTTGTGTTTAATTCATATAGTGTAATTTTAGCCTTTTGACCCTGAAGCAATTTCCTGCTTTTAATCTTTGTTTTATTGTAACCTTAGAGCAACGGTCTCAGGCTTCTATTTTATCTGCACCAGCGCAGTTCCTCGCAGTGTATTGGTGATGTCATCAGTGGGCTGAGCTTGGCAACCACTTCAAACTGGCCAGAAACACTATTAATTTTAAAATAACTTTTTTACTGTTCCTGCTTCATGGTATAGAAAGGTGCAGGAGGCTATTTTGCAGCTTAATCTAAGGTAATACTTTAAGATGACTAAGGTGTAGACTGTCACTTTAATAAAAAATATATATATACACACACACACACACACACACACACATTCGTATGCAAAGGTTTAGGCACCCCTGACAATTTCCATGATTTTCATTTATAAAAAAATTGGGTGTTTGGATCGGCAATTTCATTTTGATCTATCAAATAACTGAAGGACACAGTAATATTTCAGTAGAGAAATTAGGTTTATTGTATTAACAGAAAATGTGCAATATGCATCCAAACGAAATTAGACAGGTGCATAAATTTGGGCACCCTTGTCATTTTGTTGATTTCACTACCTGTAACTACCTAGCACTGATTAATTGGAACACACAATTAGTTTGTTGAGCCCATTAAGCCTTGAACTTCATAGACAGGTGCATCCAATCATGAGAAAAGGTATTTAAGGTGGCCAATTGCAAGTTTTTGTTCTCTTTGATTTTCCCCTGAAGAGTGGCAACATGGGGGCCTCAAAACAACTCTCAAATGACCTGAAAACAAAGATTTGTTACGGTTACCCTTAGTCTCGCTGAGAGATGGACCGCTTAGTAGCCTGGATTCCTATTGCTGAAGAGGGGAGAAACTGCTTTCCATAGTATTCTATATGAGTCTCGCAAATGTAGAATAATCCCCCTTAGCTGTAGTACAGCTAGGATACCCTTCTGCCCACAAAAACGAGTCAACGCTGCGATTGAGGGACAACCAAGAACTGAGGACTGGGATGCCCAGCCTGCTTTTTATTTAGGTTACATGCACACAGGGCACTCCCAGGGGGGGAAGCATAAAATCCCCCATCACACATTTAGACAAAGCCCTTGGACAGGCCACCGCAGATAACAAGTACACACAAGAAAACAATTGAGTCCTTCTTATCACCTAGCAGTGAATGCTTATCACAAACTTAATTACAGTACACAATATGCTAGGAAACCTGCCTCAGAAAATAGTTTTCTCAAAACTGAACAGAGTTAACCCTTTATGAAATGATACTTGTTACAGTTTTCTTGGAGCCCTTCTTAGGCGCTGGCTTGGCTGGTTCAGGCATTGCTGCTGGGAAATAAGTTTCTTCACAACAAAATAACTAATGCTTCTGTAACAGTGCTCCCTTTCTGTGGAACACTCTGGCAGACACGGTCTGACCCCTTTTCGGGGCAGACTAAGGCTGTCCAGACCGCTGGTTATGCGGGGCTGAGGTCGGTTTGTCTGGACAACCCGTCGGCGTTGCTATTCTGTTTCCCAGGTCTGTAAGTAATGGTGAAATTGAAGGGTTGCAACGATAAACTCCAACGTAATAGCCTGCCATTATCTCCAGAGACCCGGTTCAGCCACACCAACGGGTTATGGTCGGTGACCAGAGTGAACTCCTGCCCATATAAATAGGGAGTCAATTTCTTTAATGCCCACACCAAAGCCAAACACTCCTTTTCGACCGCTGCATAGCTGACTTCGCGGGGCAGGAGCTTCCGGCTGATGTAGGCAACTGGATGCTCCCCTCCATCTTCGCCTACTTGGCTGAGGACGGCTCCCAGCCCGAACATGGAAGCATCTGTGTGGACGATAAAACGTTTGTTAAGGGCTGGAGCCGCCAAGACAGGAGCGTTAATTAGAGCATTTTTGAGAGCCTGGAAAGCCGTTTCACAGTGGGGAGACCACAGGACCTGTCGAGGTAAGTTCTTCTTGGTCAAGTCAGTCAGGGGTTTGGCAAGTGTGCTGTAGTCTGGTACGAACCGTCTATAGTACCCTGCCGTGCCCAGGAAGGCTAGGACCTGAGTCTTAGTGATGGGGGTGGGCCAATTGGCGACAGCTTCTATCTTGGCCGGCTCTGGTCGCTGCTTTCCACACCCCACCCGGTGACCCAGGTACTGTACCTCGGCCATCCCAAAGTGGCATTTTTCTGGCTTCAGAGTCAGGCCAGCAGCCCGGATCTGATCCAGAACCATTCCTATGTGAGCTAAGTGGTCCTCCCATGACTCACTGTGGATCGCTATGTCGTCCAGGTAGGCGCAAGCAAAACTCTGGAAGCCATCCAGGAGCCTATCCACCAAGCGCTGGAATGTAGCTGGGGCATTCTTCATCCCAAACGGCATTACCCTAAACTGATATAAGCCGAATGGGGTGACGAATGCCGACTTGGGGATAGCCTCCAGGGCCAGGGGAATCTGCCAGTAACCTTTGCAGAGGTCAATAGTGGTCAGGTAATTTCCCCTGGCTATACGATCGAGTAGCTCGTCTACCCTGGGCATAGGGTAAGCGTCCGTCACGGTCTTTTCATTGAGCCTCCGATAGTCTACGCAGAACCGGGTGGTCCCATCTTTCTTGGGCACCAAGACAACTGGGGAGGCCCAGGGACTATCGGAGGGCTCAATTACCCCGAGTTGGAGCATCTCATCGATCTCCTTCTTCATTCCTATCCTAACTGCTTCGGGGATTCGGTACGGAGCCTGGCGCAAGGGAGCTTGTCCCGGAGTATCTACCTGGTGGGTGGTTAAAGTAGTGTACCCTGGCTTCGGGGAGAAGGTGAGGTGTTTGGACTGTAGGAGTTGGTTGAGCTGCTCCCTTTCAGTGGGGCTAAGTCGGTCTCCTATCTGAACCTGAGCCACTATACCTGTGGGGAGACTCTTTTCTAATAGGTCTGGAATGGGTAGACTGTCGGGGCCTTCCTGAGGGGAACAACATACGGCCGTCACGTTCTCTGGTCGCTCAAAATATTCCTTGAGCATGTTTACATGGAATGTCTTTCTAAGATTGTTGTCGTGGCAGCTAGCTATCACATAAGTGGTGTCTCCCCTTTTCTCTACGATCTGGTAGGGGCCCTGCCAGGACGCCTGCAATTTGTCTGTCTTCACCGGCTTAAGTACTAACACCTTTTGTCCTATGGTAAAGATTCTCTTTCGGGCCCCCCGATCGTACCATACTTTCTGTCTTCTCTGGGCCGACTGGAGATTAGCCCGCACGGATTTGGCTAATTGCTCCATTCGGTCCCTGAGTTCCAGCACGTATGGCACAATGGGGACACCGTCAGTCTCCATCTCTCCCTCCCAGTGCTCCCGGATCAGGTTTAGGCGTCCCCGTACCTTTCTTCCGTAGAGCAACTCGAAGGGAGAGAACCCTGTCGTTTCCTGGGGCACCTCCCGATAAGCAAAAAGGAGGTGCGGCAGGAAGCGTTCCCAGTCTCGGTATTCCTGAGTGAACGTCTTGAGCATTTGCTTGAGGGTCCCATTGAACCTCTCACACAGCCCGTTCGTCTGGGGGTGGTATGGGGAGCTCAGGAGGGACTTAATTTTGCAAACCTGCCAGAGTTGTTGGGTCAATTCAGCCGTAAATTGGGTGCCTCGGTCGGATAGGATTTCTTTTGGAAATCCTACCCGGGAGAACACCTGTACTAGTGCATTCGCTACCGTATCCGCTTGTATGTTGGATAGGGCGACAGCCTCTGGGTACCTGGTAGCGTAGTCCACTACGGTAAGAATGTAGCGCTTACCGGAGGGACTAGGGGTAGCCAGTGGTCCCACTAGGTCAATAGCAACCCGGCTGAAGGGTTCCTCTACAATGGGCATATTTACTAGATGGGCTTTAGGGTGATCGCCTCGCCTTCCTACTCGTTGACACACATCGCAGGTGTTACAGTAAGTTCTAACGTCGGCGTGTACCCCTGGCCAAAAGAACGTGTGAGTAATGCGGTGTAGGGTACGGGTTACAGCTAGGTGGCCTGCTAAGGGGATGTCATGGCCTATCTTGAGGATTTCTTGACGGTATTTGTGGGGCACTACCAGCTGTCGCCTACGCTGTCCCCTTTTCTCTGTCCAGCGGTATAGTTTCCCTTTTTCCCATAAGAATGTTTCATTATATGCCCCGCCCCCTCCGGTCTCTGCTCGTTCCCGGTACTTTTGTAAGGTCGGGTCAGTCTTAGACTCTGTCTCGAAAGCATCTGGGGTGTCCCAGGGTATGGGGCCTAACATGTCAGGCAATGTCGGGGTAGGTCTTACCTGTGTCTCCCGCACTGGTGAGAGTTCTCGCTCCGTCCGGGCTTGGGCCCGTGTAGTCACTGGGTCCGCCTCGTTGTTGCATACTGGAGCATAGGCAGAAGTCATGGGGCCCAAATCATTGCCCAGTAGTACTTCGGCAGGTAAATTATCCATTATGCCCACGTTCACAGCCCCCTTTCCCGCTCCCCAATCAAGATGCACTTTAGCTGTTGGAATTTTGTACACATCCCCCCCCGCCACTCTAACGGCCACAGTCTGTCCAGATCGCTTGTGCTCCGGCACCAAATGACTCTGTACCAGCGTGATAGTAGCCCCTGTGTCTCTCAATCCCTCGGTAGATCGCCCCTCGAGCCATACCTTCTGCCGATGGTGCTGGCGGTTATCTGAGGCAGCATATACAGGGTCCGCCTCGTGAAGCGGCCCCAAATATTCCTCCATAGGGGCCTCTTGGTTAACACAGAGGGTCCGGGCCGGACGATATGCCCCAGAGGGGTAATTGTAATTCCTGGGTGTCTGGTGCGTATTAAGGGGGCAGCTAGCCATGAAATGCCCTGGTTGCTTGCATCAGTGGCAAGTCGGTCTGGGACGCTCAGAGCTGTTATTGGGTGGTCCTGAGTGTCGGGCGGGCCCTGCGGGCACCGGGGCTCGGAATTCAGCACGAGGGGGTGCACGGTAAACCTCTCTGGGTTCGTGAAGACGGGAGTCATAATGTTCATCGGCCAATTTGGCTGCTTCTTCTAAGGTAGAAGGTCGCCTGTCTCGCAGCCATTCCTTCCCTTGCTGTTCCATGCCATTATAAAAATGTTCTAAGAGAAACAATTGTAAAATTTCCTCACCAGTCACCGCTTTACTTCCGCTCATCCAGTGATTTGCCGCTCTCCGCATTCGGTGCGCCCATTCCATATGGGTATCGTTAGGCTTCTTTTTCGTGCCCCGAAACTGTCGGCGATACGCGTCCGGAGTTACTGCGTACCGTCGCAACAGTGTCTCCTTAACTAGCTCATACTGTGTCACTTCCTCAGCACCCAGAGTACGAAAGGCTTCCAGGGCTCGCCCGGATAGTTTCCCAGACAATATCGTGGGCCACTCCCTGTTGGGAATCTGGTGCAGGGCACATTGCCTTTCGAAGTCCGCCAAATATTCATCAATCCCTGTCTCGCTCTCTAGGAAGGGTCGAAATGCCGCATAGGGTATCTTGGGCCTCCCAGCATTTTCGACAGGGATGATTACCTGCGGGGCTTCAGCATTGCGGTGTGCGTTCGCTAGGTTGAGTTCGTGGGCTCGAGTCTCTCGTATATCCTTGTCCGCTTCCGCCATCAACTGCTGTACCAATTCCATGGAGGGGTTCGGCCCGTACAGTGAGAGCCTCTCCCGAACAATCCTGGTTTTTTCGTCACTAATCGTGGTCGGTGTTTCCGCCATTGTGAAGCTCTGATCCAGTTCGGTCAATTCTGCGATCAGCTCTCTCCTCGGCCGGTTGCTGGCGTACCCCCCTCTGCTTTCAAGTAAATCCTTTAGGGTTGTACGCTTCAATTTTTCGTAAGCGCTCTCCATCCGTTCTGTACCTCTCCTAGGAAATCCAGGAAAAATCCCACCGCTGCCGCCAAATGTTACGGTTACCCTTAGTCTCGCTGAGAGATGGACCGCTTAGTAGCCTGGATTCCTATTGCTGAAGAGGGGAGAAACTGCTTTCCATAGTATTCTATATGAGTCTCGCAAATGTAGAATAATCCCCCTTAGCTGTAGTACAGCTAGGATACCCTTCTGCCCACAAAAACGAGTCAACGCTGCGATTGAGGGACAACCAAGAACTGAGGACTGGGATGCCCAGCCTGCTTTTTATTTAGGTTACATGCACACAGGGCACTCCCAGGGGGGGAAGCATAAAATCCCCCATCACACATTTAGACAAAGCCCTTGGACAGGCCACCGCAGATAACAAGTACACACAAGAAAACAATTGAGTCCTTCTTATCACCTAGCAGTGAATGCTTATCACAAACTTAATTACAGTACACAATATGCTAGGAAACCTGCCTCAGAAAATAGTTTTCTCAAAACTGAACAGAGTTAACCCTTTATGAAATGATACTTGTTACAGTTTTCTTGGAGCCCTTCTTAGGCGCTGGCTTGGCTGGTTCAGGCATTGCTGCTGGGAAATAAGTTTCTTCACAACAAAATAACTAATGCTTCTGTAACAAGATTGTTCAACATTATGGTTTAGGGGAAGGCTACAAAAAGCTATCGCAGAGATTTAAGCTGTCAGTGTCCACTGTGAGGAACATAGTGAGGAAATGGAAGACCACAGGTACAGTTCTTGTTAAGGCCAGAAGTGGCAGGCCAAGTAAAATATCGGAAAGGCAAAGGATGGTGAGAACGGTCAAAAACAGACCACCTCCAAAGACCTACAACATCATCTTGCTGCAGATGGTGTCACTGTGCATCGTTCAACAATTCAGCGCACTTTGCACAAGGAGAAGCTGTATGGGAGAGTGATGGGGAAGAAGCTTTTTCTGCACACACGCCACAAACGGAGTCACTTAAGGTATGCAAACGCACATTTGGACAAGCCAGCTTCATTTTGGCGCGGGAAGAAGGCGCTGTGGACTGATTAAACAAAGATTGAGTTATTTGGTTATAACAAGGGGCGTTATGCATGGCGGCAAAAAAACACATCGTTTCAAGACAAACACTTGCTACCCACAGTAAAATTTGGTGGATGTTCCATCATGCTGTGGGGCTGTGTGGCCGCAGTGCCGGTACTGGGAATCTGGTTAAGGGTCACATGGATTCCACTCAATATTAGCAGATACTTGAGAATAATGTTGAGGAATCGGTCATAAAGTTGAAGTTACGCCGGGGCTGGATATTTCAACAAGAGAAAGACCCAAAACACTGCTCAAAATCTACTCTGGCATTTATGCAGAGGAACAAGTACAATGGCCATCCCAGTCCCCAGACCTGAATATCATTGAAAATCTGTGGGGTGAAATATTACTGTGTCCTTCAGTTATTTGATAGATCAAAATGAAATTGCTGATCCAAACACCCAATTATTTATAAATGAAAATCATGGAAATTGTCAGGGGTGCCTAAACTTTTGCATACAACTGTGTATATATATATATATATATATATGTGTGTGTGTGTGTGTGTGTTCTTTTATTCTTTCCTTTAGCTCTCTGTAGGTTTTCCCTACGTAATAACAAGGGCAGCTACAGTAAACTAAACTACTCCTTCATTTGGACAATTTATGTGTCCCTGAATGTACCATTGTTTACTATATTTATCAATGAATTTATTACCAGTTGTCATATTTGTGCAAACTGAGCATTTTAAACATTTAAAATTACCATCTTTGCTTTTATATTGAGATAGTCAATTGCTATCCTTATTAGATGAGAAGTGGCTTTTGACAAGTTTGTCTTTAAGGTTTGGGGCTTTTCTAGCTGTCATTTGTGGTGTTTTACCCACACATCTAGCTATAGAGCAATCTAGAGTTAGGACATGCCAATGTTTTAAAATAATTATTCTTATTTTTGCCCAAGAATCATTGTAAGTACTTATAAATCTTACTGAATCTTCTTTCTGTTTGTTTTTTGATTTATACAGAATTTCCTGCCTATCCAAATATCTTGCTTTACTATATGCTCTTTTCAAACAATTTTGTGAGTAACCACGTTCCTTAAATCTCTGTTTTAATTCATTGACCTCCGTTTTTTGTTGTTGGTTTTTTTTTAAAAACTTTGGCAGCCACCAGTGGGTACTACAGCAGAGTGCTAATTGAGCATGGGAAATGTTATTACATGGAGTAAAGTATTAGCATTTGAGAGGATTTCTGAGTGTGCACTAAACCACTATGCACAGTGTGAGACAGACTTGGCACTTTGTTTGTACAGTGTGTGCCTGAGTCAGACGGCAGATCACTTTCATTTGCAGAGGAGGTAGGACTTACTTAGCAAATGTTTTTTATTTCTTTGTGCAATTTAAGATTGTAACTTTAGTGTGGTAGTAGTTGTATGGTGGGGCCAGGGGTGTATTTATGATTATTTGACAATGCTGTAGAAATTCTATATTTAAAACCATGCAGAAATGTTTCCTCCTCAATACACAAATGGTAGGTGCTCTTTTGGCAGATATGTGTATATATATATATATATATATATATATATATATATATATATATATATATATATATATATATATATATATATATATATATATATATATACATATACACATACACACATACACACATACACACATACACACACACACACACACACACACATATATATATATATATATATATATATATATATATATATATACATTCCAGTTTCCTGCCCCTTTATGCAAGGACTTTCCAGATGCAAGGAGGCATTTTATCTAAGTTTTTACATCTGTTATACTCTCAGACTAAGATTGCTCAGTGTTTGAAATGAGACGGGTTAACTTAAAACTTTTCAGTTTACACTACAGCTGACTTAATTTTGAAATGCATACTAACAAGCCTAAATCCTGCATTTAACCAGATCTAATGGTAGGAGTACCACAGCTTATGTTTCCACCAAGACCATATAGCATACAGCATTTTCAAAATCCATAAGTACAGCTGACAGATGGGAACATTTGTACACTATATTTGAAGTGGTGCTCTTGGTTGGGGAACATGGGGAAGAAACAAACAAACATATGTCAACCTTTTAAAAGTACTTTTCTTCATCTAGCCATCTACCTAGATTATTAATATACAATTTTGAATTCACAGAATTATTTTTGTTTGCACATTTACAAATATGATTCTTTAAAAAGTGATCTCTTTATTTCTGCATTTTTTTATCATGCATGTCACACACTGTTGATTTAGGGCATGCAAGGTGTATAAATATTTCCTCCTGTGAGTGTTTCTGTGGGTGTCTGTGTTTATGTCTTTGTGCTTTGGTTTGTGTCTCTGAGTGTGTATGTATTTTTTTTTTCTGTGGGTCTCTCTGTGAGGGTGGGTGTGTATGTCTTTGTGCATTTTCTGTGGATGTCTGAGGGTGTGTGCATATGTCTTTGAGCTTTTTCTATGGGTGTCTCTGCGAGGGTGTGTGTATGTTTGCCTTTGTGTATTTTCTCTGGATGCCTCTGTGAGGTTGGGTGTGTATGTCTGTGTTTTCTGTGGATGTCTCTGTGAGGGTGTGTGTGTGTGTATGTATGTCTGTGTTTTCTGTGGGTGTCTCTGTGAGGGTGTGTGTGTATGTATGTCTGTGTTTTCTGTGGATGTCTCTGTGAGGGTGTGTGTTTTCTGTGGATGTCTCTGTGAGGGTGTGTGTTTTCTGTGGGCGTCTCTGTGAGGGTGTGTGTATGTCTTTGTGTGTTTTCTGTGGATGCCTCAGTGAGGGGGTGTGTATGTATGTATTTCTGTGTTTTATGTGGTTGTCTCTGTGTGTGTGTGTGTGTCTTGTGTGTGTTTTCTGTGGGTGTCTCAATGTGTGTATGTCTTTCTGTGTTTTCTGAGGCTGTCTCTGTCAGTGTTTCCTTGGGTGTATGTGCAAGTTTGAGTGTGTGTGTGTGTCCATTGTCTGTTGCTTTTTAGGACATTTTGACATTACTACTAATTATTCACATCTTTCTACAGACTTTGAGACTGAGACCTTTCCGGAAGTCACCTAATCCACCATTTAACCTTTGAATTATTCAGTTCAGGGCCCTTCCTTTCAGCCACTGCATGCTGTTGTCATCATTTAGTTGTCATCTTCCTTTTCAAAAAGATAATCAGAACTCCATATTTTGTTTTCTACATCTCCTTTTTTTTTTACAAAACTGTGGTCTACCTCATTACTTTTCAGGTCAATGTAATCAAGTGCTGAGTGTCTGTTTGGGTGTCTGTGTCTGAGTGTGTTTCTTTGCGCGTCTGCTAGAGTGTCTATATGTGAATCCTTATGTGTGAGTGTGTTTCAGTGTATCTGTGTGTTTGTGTGTTACTACCTTTACAACATTTCGAAGTTTAAATAGACACTTGAGAATAAAGTGCATATACGTTTTAGTCACTTGGTCAAAAATGTCACTTGTCAAAGGGGGGGGGGGGGGGCCCTGATCAATGGTTAAGTCAGGGGCCCCAAAATTTCTAGTGGCGGCCCTGGGTGGCAGTCGCAATACATTATCATTCCTTATAATCAAGTCTAAAAAGCTAATTTGTTTTACTACTTGTGTAAGTAAATTTTAGATTAAAGTTATTGTTATTCAAAGAGTTCATAAAATCTGTCAATTTTTCTTCTGACCCCTACCATAACAGTAATACATCATCTATAAAACTTATCCATAGTCCTATATGGTCTTTATAATCACCATCCCAGATAGTTTCCTTTTCCCAGTAGCCTAGGTACAGGCATACGTATGTTGGGGCACAACAAGTGCCCATGGCTGTACCTAGGATTTGTTCAGAAATCTTTTGATTGAAAACAAAATAATTATGTCTTGGCAAGAAATTCAGAAGGGAGATCACAAATTGTGTATGTTCAGTGTATCTTTTGCCTCTCTGTTCCAGAAAATATCCACAAATTTCCACTACTTTGTCATGCGGGATTGAAGAATATATTCCTTCCACATCAATTGCAACCAGCAGTGTATTTTTAAGAACAGAGGGACCTTCCAATTTTTTTAGAACATCTAATGAGTCTTTAACAAAGGAAGGCAAATTGTCAAGGAAGGGTCTGACACTATAATTAACATATTCTGAGATTTTCTCAGTTAGAGAGCCAATCCCAGATATTATTGACCTTCCTGGAGGAGGCATTCTCCCTTTATGTAGTTTTGGGATAGTATAAAAGGTAGGTATAATTGGAAACTTTACTTTAAAAAATCAAATTCCCTGTTTAAGGGCTTCCCCCAGGATAGTATCTAATTGAAAGGAATACACTTCAGTAGGGTCATTTTTTTTTTTTAGATTTTTGTAATGTACTTTATCACGAACTTGAGTCATACATTCCTGTAAATAGTCACTTGTATTTAGAATTACAACATTTCCGCCCTTGTCTGAGGGCTTAATTATGATGTTCTTATTTGCTATTTTTGTTAATTTGTACATTTTCCTCCATTTCAAGGATATCTTTTTCCACTAATTTTACAAAATTATGCACACTTGGTACTGTTGATAATGAGGGCATGTGAGTTGATTTATTTTTAAGAGTGCTAAATCCTATGTGTGATAAAGTCTGTTCTTCTTGGGTACTCCCCTCTGAAGACAAATCTTTCAGACTAGATAAGGCTTGGCGATCACGTATATCAAGTGTATTATTATTTACTTTATTTTCAAACGTTTTCTTTAATATTAGTTTCTCCAACATAGGTGTGTCCGGTCCACGGCGTCATCCTTACTTGTGGGATATTCTCTTCCCCAACAGGAAATGGCAAAGAGCCCAGCAAAGCTGGTCACATGATCCCTCCTAGGCTCCGCCTACCCCAGTCATTCTCTTTGCCGTTGTACAGGCAACATCTCCACGGAGATGGCTTAGAGTTTTTTAGTGTTTAACTGTAGTTTTTATTATTCAATCAAGAGTTTGTTATTTTGAAATAGTGCTGGTATGTACTATTTACTCAGAAACAGAAAAGAGATGAAGATTTCTGTTTGTATGAGGAAAATGATTTTAGCAACCGTCACTAAAATCCATGGCTGTTCCACACAGGACTGTTGAGAGCAATTAACTTCATTTGGGGGAACAGTGAGCAGTCTCTTGCTGCTTGAGGTATGACACATTCTAACAAGACGATGTAATGCTGGAAGCTGTCATTTTCCCTCTGGGATCCGGTAAGCCATGTTTATTACGATTGTAAATAAGGGCTTCAAAAAGGGCTTATTAAGACTGTAGACTTTTTTTGGGCTAAATCGATTGATTATTAACACATATTTAGCCTTGAGGAATCATTTTATCTGGGTATTTTGATATAATAATATCGGCAGGCACTGTTTTAGACACCTTATTCTTTAGGGGCTTTCCCAAAGCATAGGCAGAGCCTCATTTTCGCGCCGGTGTTGCGCACTTGTTTTTGAGAGGCATGGCATGCAGTCGCATGTGAGAGGAGCTCTGATACTTAGAAAAGACTTTCTGAAGGCGTCATTTGGTATCGTATTCCCCTTGGGGCTTGGTTGGGTCTCAGCAAAGCAGATACCAGGGACTGTAAAGGGGTTAAAGTTCAAAACGGCTCCGGTTCCGTTATTTTAAGGGTTAAAGCTTCCAAATTTGGTGTGCAATACTTTTAAGGCTTTAAGACACTGTGGTGAAAATTTGGTAAATTTTGAACAATTCCTTCATGTTTTTTCGCATTTGCAGTAATAAAGTGTGTTCAGTTTAAAATTTAAAGTGACAGTAACGGTTTTATTTTAAAACGTTTTTTGTACTTGTTATCAAGTTTATGCCTGTTTAACATGTCTGAACTACCAGATAGACTGTGTTCTGAATGTGGGGAAGCCAGAATTCCTATTCATTTAAATAAATGTGATTTATGTGACAATGACAATGATGCCCAAGATGATTCCTCAAGTGAGGGGAGTAAGCATGGTACTGCATCATTCCCTCCTTCGTCTACACGAGTCTTGCCCACTCAGGAGGCCCCTAGTACATCTAGCGCGCCAATACTCCTTACTATGCAACAATTAACGGCTGTAATGGATAATTCTGTCAAAAACATTTTAGCCAAAATGAACACTTATCAGCGTAAGCGCGACTGCTCTGTTTTAGATACTGAAGAGCATGACGACGCTGATATTAATATTTCTGAAGGGCCCCTAACTCAGTCTGATGGGGCCAGGGAGGTTTTGTCTGAGGGAGAAATTACTGATTCAGGGAACATTTCTCAACAAGCTGAACCTGATGTGATTGCATTTAAATTTAAGTTGGAACATCTCCGCATTCTGCTTAAGGAGGTATTATCCACTCTGGATGATTGTGACAAGTTGGTCATCCCAGAGAAACTATGTAAAATGGACAAGTTCCTAGAGGTGCCGGGGCTCCCAGAAGCTTTTCCTATACCCAAGCGGGTGGCGGACATTGTTAATAAAGAATGGGAAAGGCCCGGTATTCCTTTCGTCCCTCCCCCCATATTTAAAAAATTGTTTCCTATGGTCGACCCCAGAAAGGACTTATGGCAGACAGTCCCCAAGGTCGAGGGAGCGGTTTCCACTTTAAACAAACGCACCACTATACCCATAGAGGATAGTTGTGCTTTCAAAGATCCTATGGATAAAAAATTAGGTTTGCTTAAAAAGATGTTTGTTCAGCAGGGTTACCTTCTACAACCAATTTCATGCATTGTCCCTGTCGCTACAGCCGCATGTTTCTGGTTCGATGAGCTGATAAAGGCGGTCGACAGTGATTCTCCTCCTTATGAGGAGATTATGGACAGAATCAATGCTCTCAAATTGGCTAATTCTTTCACCCTAGACGCCACTTTGCAATTGGCTAGGTTAGCGGCTAAGAATTCTGGGTTTGCTATTGTGGCGCGCAGAGCGCTTTGGTTGAAATCTTGGTCGGCTGATGCGTCTTCCAAGAACAAGCTACTTAACATTCCTTTCAAGGGGAAAACGCTGTTTGGCCCTGACTTGAAAGAGATTATCTCGGATATCACTGGGGGTAAGGGCCACGCCCTTCCTCAGGATCGGCCTTTCAAGGCAAAAAATAAACCTAATTTTCGTCCCTTTCGTAGAAACGGACCAGCCCAAAGTGCTACGTCCTCTAAGCAAGAGGGTAATACTTCTCAAGCCAAGCCAGCTTGGAGACCAATGCAAGGCTGGAACAAGGGAAAGCAGGCCAAGAAACCTGCCACTGCTACCAAGACAGCATGAAATGTTGGCCCCCGATCCGGGACCGGATCTGGTGGGGGGCAGACTCTCTCTCTTCGCTCAGGCTTGGGCAAGAGATGTTCTGGATCCTTGGGCGCTAGAAATAGTCTCCCAAGGTTATCTTCTGGAATTCAAGGGACTTCCCCCAAGGGGGAGGTTCCACAGGTCTCAGTTGTCTTCAGACCACATAAAAAGACAGGCATTCTTACATTGTGTAGAAGACCTGTTAAAAATGGGAGTGATTCATCCCGTTCCATTAAGAGAACAAGGGATGGGGTTCTACTCCAATCTGTTTATAGTTCCCAAAAAAGAGGGAACGTTCAGACCAATCTTAGATCTCAAGATCTTAAACAAGTTTCTCAAGGTTCCATCGTTCAAGATGGAAACCATTCGAACTATTCTTCCTTCCATCCAGGAAGGTCAATTCATGACCACGGTGGATTTAAAGGATGCGTATCTACATATTCCTATCCACAAGGAACATCATCGGTTCCTGAGGTTCGCATTCCTGGACAAACATTACCAGTTCGTGGCGCTTCCTTTCGGATTAGCCACTGCTCCAAGGATTTTCACAAAGGTACTAGGGTCCCTTCTAGCTGTGCTAAGACCAAGGGGCATTGCTGTAGTACCTTACTTGGACGACATTCTGATTCAAGCGTCGTCCCTTCCTCAAGCAAAGGCTCACACGGACATTGTCCTGGCCTTTCTCAGATCTCACGGATGGAAAGTGAACGTGGAAAAGAGTTCTCTATCTCCGTCAACAAGGGTTCCCTTCTTGGGAACAATAATAGACTCCTTAGAAATGAGGATTTTTCTGACAGAGGCCAGAAAAACAAAACTTCTAGACTCTTGTCGGATACTCCATTCCGTTCCTCTTCCTTCCATAGCTCAGTGCATGGAAGTGATCGGGTTGATGGTAGCGGCAATGGACATAGTTCCTTTTGCACGCATTCATCTAAGACCATTACAACTGTGCATGCTCAGTCAGTGGAATGGGGACTATACAGACTTGTCTCCGAAGATACAAGTAAATCAGAGGACCAGAGACTCACTCCGTTGGTGGCTGTCCCTGGACAACCTGTCACGAGGGATGACATTCCGCAGACCAGAGTGGGTCATTGTCACGACCGACGCCAGTCTGATGGGCTGGGGCGCGGTCTGGGGATCCCTGAAAGCTCAGGGTCTTTGGTCTCGGGAAGAATCTCTTCTACCGATAAATATTCTGGAACTGAGAGCGATATTCAATGCTCTCAAGGCTTGGCCTCAGCTTGCGAGGGCCAAGTTCATACGGTTTCAATCAGACAACATGACAACTGTTGCGTACATCAACCATCAGGGGGGAACAAGGAGTTCCCTGGCGATGGAAGAAGTGACCAAAATCATTCTATGGGCGGAGTCTCACTCCTGCCACCTGTCTGCTATCCACATCCCAGGAGTGGAAAATTGGGAAGCGGATTTTCTGAGTCGTCAGACATTGCATCCGGGGGAGTGGGAACTCCATCCGGAAATCTTTGCCCAAGTCACTCAGCTGTGGGGCATTCCAGACATGGATCTGATGGCCTCTCGTCAGAACTTCAAAGTTCCTTGCTACGGGTCCAGATCCAGGGATCCCAAGGCGGCTCTAGTGGATGCACTAGTAGCACCTTGGACCTTCAAACTAGCTTATGTGTTCCCGCCGTTTCCTCTCATCCCCAGGCTGGTAGCCAGGATCAATCAGGAGAGGGCGTCGGTGATCTTGATAGCTCCTGCGTGGCCACGCAGGACTTGGTACGCAGATCTGGTGAATATGTCATCGGCTCCTCCTTGGAAGCTACCTTTGAGACGAGACCTTCTTGTTCAGGGTCCGTTCGAACATCCGAATCTGGTTTCACTCCAGCTGACTGCTTGGAGATTGAACGCTTGATCTTATCGAAGCGAGGATTCTCAGATTCTGTTATCGATACTCTTGTTCAGGCCAGAAAGCCTGTAACTAGAAAGATTTACCACAAAATTTGGAAAAAATATATCTGTTGGTGTGAATCTAAAGGATTCCCTTGGGACAAGGTTAAGATTCCTAGGATTCTATCCTTCCTTCAAGAAGGATTGGAAAAAGGATTATCTGCAAGTTCCCTGAAGGGACAGATTTCTGCCTTGTCTGTGTTACTTCACAAAAAGCTGGCCGCTGTGCCAGATGTTCAAGCCTTTGTTCAGGCTCTGGTTAGAATTAAGCCTGTTTACAAACCTTTGACTCCTCCTTGGAGTCTCAATTTAGTTCTTTCAGTTCTTCAGGGGGTTCCGTTTGAACCCTTGCATTCCGTTGATATTAAGTTATTATCTTGGAAAGTTTTGTTTTTAGTTGCAATTTCTTCTGCTAGAAGAGTTTCAGAATTATCTGCTCTGCAGTGTTCTCCTCCTTATCTGGTGTTCCATGCAGATAAGGTGGTTTTACGTACTAAACCTGGTTTTCTTCCAAAAGTTGTTTCTAACAAAAACATTAACCAGGAGATTATCGTACCTTCTCTGTGTCCGAAACCAGTTTCAAAGAAGGAACGTTTGTTGCACAATTTGGATGTTGTTCGCGCTCTAAAATTCTATTTAGATGCTACAAAGGATTTTAGACAAACATCTTCCTTGTTTGTTGTTTATTCTGGTAAAAGGAGAGGTCAAAAAGCAACTTCTACCTCTCTCTCTTTTTGGATTAAAAGCATCATCAGATTGGCTTACGAGACTGCCGGACGGCAGCCTCCCGAAAGAATCACAGCTCATTCCACTAGGGCTGTGGCTTCCACATGGGCCTTCAAGAACGAGGCTTCTGTTGATCAGATATGTAGGGCAGCGACTTGGTCTTCACTGCACACTTTTACCAAATTTTACAAGTTTGATACTTTTGCTTCTTCTGAGGCTATTTTTGGGAGAAAGGTTTTGCAAGCCGTGGTGCCTTCCATTTAGGTGACCTGATTTGCTCCCTCCCTTCATCCGTGTCCTAAAGCTTTGGTATTGGTTCCCACAAGTAAGGATGACGCCGTGGACCGGACACACCTATGTTGGAGAAAACAGAATTTATGTTTACCTGATAAATTACTTTCTCCAACGGTGTGTCCGGTCCACGGCCCGCCCTGGTTTTTTTAATCAGGTCTGATAATTTATTTTCTTTAACTACAGTCACCACGGTACCATATGGTTTCTCCTATGCAAATATTCCTCCTTAACGTCGGTCGAATGACTGGGGTAGGCGGAGCCTAGGAGGGATCATGTGACCAGCTTTGCTGGGCTCTTTGCCATTTCCTGTTGGGGAAGAGAATATCCCACAAGTAAGGATGACGCCGTGGACCGGACACACCGTTGGAGAAAGTAATTTATCAGGTAAACATAAATTCTGTTTTTCTAGCAAATAAATTTAAATCTTTAACCACTATAAATTTATCGCATTTATTTGTTGGAGCAAAGGACAATCCCTTGCCCAACACCTGAATTTGATAGTCTGAGAGAGTTACTTCAGAGAGGTTTACCACTTTTTAAGTATTTATCAGATTTTCTGCTTCTCTTTCAATTGATTCCTGAGTGGATATTTTTTGCTTTCTTGTGTTTCCTGCCTCTTCTCCTGCTTCTTTTATCTCTTGTTGTCTCTGGCCTAAAAAATCCCTTCTTCTACCACGTCTTTGACTAAACCTTTGTTTGTTTTTATCCTTAGCTAATGAGCTACCTGATTCTGAACTGCTTGTCTGAATTGAATAATTATAAACTTTATTTTGTTGATAGTCATCCCAGTCTCTTTCAAATGTTCTCCTTTTTCTAAATTTAATTTTCTTGAATTTTTCTAACTTGTAAATTTAGCCACTCCCATTAATTTATCATACTGTTCATTAGTCTTACATTCATCAATTTTTAATTTCGCTTCAATCAAGTCAGTTTGCACTTGTTTAAGTCTTAATTCATTTTCGTCAATCATAAGTCTCATCCAATTAAAAGCACATTCACTCGCATAATTATCCCATTTTTTCTGGAAATCCTCCAATAGTGGTTCATTCAAATTTGAGCCAGGTCTTTTTCTAACACGTAACCCTCTAGGTATCATTTATGCTTCTAGGTATTTATTTAAAGGGACATAATACTCATATGCTAAATCACTTGAAACTGATGCAGTATAACTGTAAAAAGCTGACAGGAAAATATCACCTGAGCATCACTATGTAAAAAAGGAAGATATTTTACCTCACAATTTCCTCAGCTCAGCAGAATAAGTTCTGTGTAAAAAGTTATACTCAACTGCTCCCAGCTTCAGGTAAAAAAAATTAAAAAAAATGAAGAAATGAACAGCAGCCAATCATCATCAGCAGTGCTGAGGTCATGAACTTTTACTGTGATCTCATGAGATTTGACTTGACTCTCATGAGATTTCATTGTAAACTTCCTTTACCTGATTGGTGAAATAAGATGAGAGTGCACGATGCTCATCCCTTCAGATGTCCCAGGACTGACACACTAAAATGCTGCTTAGAAATCCTTTACAATGGGAGGTGGCTACTGAGGAACTTTTGAGGTAAAATATCTTTCTTTTTTACATAGAGATGTTCAGGAGATATTTTCTAGTCAGCTTTTTACAGCTATGCTGCATCACTTTCAAGTGTTAAAACATTTGGGTATTATGGCCCTTTAAGCTCGAAATTTCCCATTTCAATTTTTGTTCTTTCAAAATTTTGGTTTTATATGTTTTAAAAACTTTAACCCCTTAATGACCGAGGACGTACGCCATACGTCCTCAGAAAAAATACAGTTAACGCCTGAGGACGTATGGCGTACGTCCTCGGTTTGGAAAGCAGCTGGAAGCGATCCTCATCGCTTCCAGCTGCTTTCCGGTTATTGCAGGATGCCTCAATATCGAGGCATCCTGCAATAACAATTTGTACCCCTCCGGTGCAGAGAGAGCCACTCTGTGGCCCTCTCTACACCGGACATCGATGGCCGCATTCGTTGGTGGGTGGGAGCTGCAGTGGGAGGCGGGTGGGCGGCCATCGATGGTTTCTGAGACACTGAGGGGGGCGGGATCGGGGGCGGGACAGTCAGGGGCGTGCACAGACACGTGCGCGTGCACGGGGCGGGCGGGCGTGCACGGGGAGGGAGTGGGTGGGAACCGCTTACACTACAGAAATGATGTTGTATAAGTGGGAGAAAGAGGGGGAATAAATGCCCCAAAAACTTAATCTAAGGGATCTGGGAGGGGTGGGGGTGGGGGTTGGTCGTGGGGAAGCTACACTACAGAAAAAAATAAAAAAGAGTAAAAATATTGTAAACTGGGTACTGGCAGACAGCTGCCAGTACCCAAGATGGCTGCCAAGAAGGTAGAGGGGGAGGTTAGAGAGCTGTTGGGGGGGGGGGGGGGGCAGGGAGGTTGGGGGCTAAGGGGGGGGATCCTACACAGCAGCATATGTAAATATGCACAGGAAAAAAAAAAGAAAGAAAAAAGGATGCCTTTTATTTTAGTACTGGCAGAATTTCTGCCAGTACTTAAGATGGAGGGGACAATTGTGGGGTGGGGGAGGTAAGAGAGCTGTTTGGGGGGGATCGGGGGGGTGATGTGTCAGGTGGGAGCCTGATCTCTACACTAAAGCTAAAATTAACCCTACAAGCTACCTAATTAACCCCTTCACTGCTAGCCATAATACACGTGTGATGCGCAGCGGCATTTAGCGGCCTTCTAAATACCAAAAAGCAATGCCAAAGCCATATATGTCTGCTATTTCTGAACAAAGGGGATCCCAGAGAAGCATTTACAACCATTTGTGCCATAACTGCATAAGCTGTTTGTAAATGATTTCAGTGAGAAACCTAAAATTTGGAAAAATTTAACGTTTTTTTTTTTTATCGCATTTGGCGGTGAAATGGTGGTATGAAATATACCAAAATGGGCCTAGATAAATACTTTGGGTTGTCTACTACACTACACTAAAGCTAAAATTACCCCAAAAAGCTCCCTACATGCTCCCTAATTAACTCCTTCACTGCTGGGCATAATACATATGTGGTGCGCAATGGCATTTAGCGGCCTTCTAATTACTAAAAAGCAGCTCCAAAGCCATATATGTCTGCTATTTCTGAACAAAGGGGATCCCAGAGAAAAATTTACAACCATTTATGCCATAATTGCACAAGCTGTTTGTAAATAATTTCAGTGAGAAACCTAAAGTTTGTAAAAAAAAAAAAAATGTGAAAAAGTGAACAATTTTTTTTATTTGATCACATTTGGCGGTGAAATGGTGGCATGAAATATACCAAAATTGGCCTAGATCAATACTTTGGGATGTCTTCTAAAAAAAATATATACATGTCATGGGATATTCAGGGATTCCTGAAAGATATCAGTGTTCTAATGTAACTAGCGCTAATTTAAAAAAAAAAGTGGTTTGGAAATAGCAAAGTGCTACTTGTATTTATGGCCCTATAACTTGCAAAAAAAGCAAAGAACATGTAAACATTGGGTATTTCTAAACTCTGGACAAAATTTAGAAACTATTTAGCATAGGTGTTTTTTGGTGGTTGTAGATGTGTAACAGATTTTGGGGGTCAAAGTTAGAAAAAGTGTGTTTTTTTCCATTTTTTCCTCATATATTTTATAATTTTTTTTATAGTAAATTATAAGATATGATGAAAATAATGGTATCTTTAGAAAGTCCATTTAATGGCGAGAAAAACGATATATAATATGTGTGGGTACAGTAAACGAGTAAGAGGAAAATTACAGCTAAACACAAACACCGCAAAAATGTAAAAATAGCCTTGGTCCCAAACGGACAGAAAATGGAAAAGTGCTGTGGTCATTAAGGGGTTAAAGATCATTTGGCTCTCTTCTTAATTTTGGTTAGTGTTAACTGAACTGCCTGGTAAAGAGAAGGTTTCATTCATATCAAAGTCCCATTCTGTTTTATCAAAACCTGCCATATCTGCATATGCTATGTATTGGTATTTCACACTAAGGACTGTTATATATAAAACTGAACGTGCACGACAACAAGAAAGACTTCTTAAATAGTCAGAAAAGTAATTATATTAGGGTGTTGTCAGCACCTTCCAGTATTGCCTAGAAAAGGGCAAGTAACAATGACCTGAATTTAAGTAGTTAACAGACCATAAAGGGTAAAATCAATACACAGATATATCGTCCTAACACAGCAATCAAAGCATCTGTCGGAATAAGGGTGTTTACTGTGCAAACCTTTCAATACCCAGACACACTGACTATTCAATATATATTATTTGTGTGGAACATTCAACTATAGGATATAATTCCTCTATCTCAATCCTGGCAACTTCAGAAATCTATACCTGTGAACTTGCAGGATTTTGGAACTTTTAGTTAACTTAATGAATACATACTGTTTATTTTTTTTATTTTACATTTTTTGCGTTGAGAGCTCTCTGAGAGATTTTCTTGGTATTCATAGTGCACTATGATAGGAGTTGAATGACCTAATTACTGTTATATATATATATATATATATATATATATATATATATATATTATATATTTGTTGCCTATTGGAACTCCAATAAATGCTTTATTTTATGCTTCCTTTCTTGCAGTGTATTGTAGCATTGTGCTATCTATGAATATATTGTTATGTTGTAGGTCTTTAGCGCTAAGGCAGTATATCCACGCATATTTTTAGTGATTAGTTAGTGCTGGATAGGAATTGCTGATACATTCTTCATATTTTTAATATATGTCACCAAGCACTCCACCCTTAGTGCTCCATAGATGACCAGGGTGCAATCCAAAAAGGTACAACGTATATAACAGTCTCATAGGTATGGGCACTCGCAGGATTTTTAAGAATAATTAAAGCTTTATTGAAGAGATTTCTTAAAAGTCAATGTTGACGTTTCGGCCTAAAGTCGGGCCTTTATCAAGACAACATGTCCTAAAAACATAAAAAACTGAGAAATGAAATTAAGTATACATATAAATGTGTGCCAAAAAATAGAAACACCATGAATCCCATAAACATACTATAGCTCAATGCTTATCTATTAGAACTAATATCTATGTACAAGTTAAAATCATTACAGACCTGTAGTATCTACTGACTAGCCACCATCATAGTCTAAGAGCAAAGCTGTGTATACAACTCGTGGGATATATGTGCACTTATCAAGTGTCTAAATGAGTCAATCTTCATCATGGTTGAATTCAGGCTTGACATAATGTATCAACATATAGACATATTCACAGAGATCACTCAGAGTTTCAGGTCAATGGAGAGAGAGAGGAATTAACATACACAAATGTGTTCTGTGGGAAGTGTAAGGTTAATTATCCAATAGTTATGCGTAGAGCAACTAAATGAGGAAGGAATAAAGGAAACCAGCTGTGTGTAGCAATATAAGGGTTCATGATATAACTGAATCATCTAGAATCCGCCAGTTAGTGTCATGATACCTGAGCCGGCAGCATCACTAGGAACCATAATTAAATGAATGTAAACTTATGTACATAGACGTATGTTGTCTCTCCACAAAGAGTATACACGCTTTAAGCATCTGAGGCACATATCAGCAAGCAAAGCAGCAGACAATAAATGCAACAATTAATAACACACCAATAAAAAATTGTAAATACTGTGAATATTATTAATGAGAGCATACACATGACCATCCAGGAAAACAAAATAATTAAGGCCACCGGCCCAGGCTATAAATAACCTTTAAATCAGCTAAATGGACCAAATCAATAGTGAACAAATCTTTTTTATATACAAGGATCAACCAGGGTGGGCTGATACTGTGAGAGTAAGAAAACAATATATAAATATCACCGTGATTGGTTGTGACCAAATAGCTCATACAACCCATAAATATGCTATTAACGACTAAACTAGCTGTATACGCACAGATCTAAACCAATATTAAAATGTCAGCATATACCAGCAAGCAGTTGTAGCAACAGTGCTAACTTACAGCAATCTGGTAATAAAACCGGAGCGGATCCCAGAGCAAACATTAGCCGTTGGGTATCTTGTGCGCAATATATTAACACAATGTGGGAGAATCAAAGCGCAACGCCGGTGAATAATAAAAACACTTACATATTAATCTGGCATAATGCGAAAACAGAAGCGGCATCTAACTGTCCTCCCAGTGTCAATAGGTAGAGTAGTGAGAGAAGTTAAACGAGGACGTAGTCTTAAATCATATCTGATATGACCTGACACATGGAAGAGACAGGACACTTGATCATCTCTATGTAAAAAAAGTAAAGATATTTTACCTCAAAATTTACTCATTAGCCACATCCCATTGTAAAGGGACATTAAGCAGCCATTCAGGGTGCTTGTCCCAGGACGTGCAAAGCAGCGTGCATCCGGCATCAGTGTAAGGAAGCTTACTATGAAATCTCACAAGATTATGGTGAAATCCTGCAAGATCACAGTAATACTAAGTTTGAACTCTGCTCTAATGATGCTGATTAGCTTTTGTTTTAGTACAAACAGTTCCTGAAGGTTAACTCCTTTTTTCATAAAAATGATCAGGTGATATTTTCTAGTCCTCTTTTTACAGACATGCTGCATCACTTTCAAATGCTTCAACATGTCCCTTTAATGGTTTCAGGAGAGGAGCGTGCATACTTTACTTTCTTGTTAGTGTGTTTTAATAAAGATCTTGAGTTGTGAGGCATAAGAACATCATAGAAATCCTGGAACAAGTTGTTTAGGGTCCCGGCATTTGTCTCCTCCAGTCCTAAGTGTTGTGCTATAAGCTACTGATCAGGCTAAGCTAAGTATTTAAACAGTTTAGACAAATGTTTTTGTTCAGCTGAATAAAAAAATGATAAATGATATGTATTTGATTTACTCAAAGATCAGGGATGTGCAATTGACATAGTATAAAGCACCTGGGAAATGTGTATATATTTTAAGGTTTGTGTTTTTTTGCTTTTCTCTTCTTTCCTCCTAACCCTTTAGCTCTCTGTGTAAACAATATATATAATGAGCAGCTCTGTTCTACAACTTGCATTCTTTTTCTAGAAAATCTCCAATAGACTTTACTGTAGGATGTTAACTGATACACAAGCAAATCCAGCTGTTTTTTCATTTACCACTAGGGGGAGATAAAGGTGTATACTGGCCATTACAGTTTGCATGTGAAGTTTATAATGCGCATACTGTAGTTTTATTGCTGCACCTAAAAATAGAACCACAACAACCCATAGATATGATATTCACTTTCCCTTTGTAGCACAGCTCCTGCTGACGTTTGAACATTTGCAGTGGATTTGTTCTTGCATTATTATCGTTATTCTGTTTCTCCTGAAAGCCCAACATTGTGTGCACAAAGCTTTTAGCTACTTTATTTAGGAAATAGCAGAAATCTGATAAATTGAAAATAAGTCATCTCAGTCTGTACAACTCTATGGTCCTCAATGAAAATACTTCCAGCCGCACCTCTCCCCTTCCAGTTGTGCTTCATGTCATGTGTGCCTGTTTGGGACATCTCAGAGCTTTCTTGTCCGCTGATCTACCTTTCCTGGAAGGGAGCTGCACTGATGGGCTTGGTTTTCTTACCTTTTTTATATTGAAGGAGCCAGACACAGTGTATATTTTTGTATTTAGATTAAATGCAGGTTAATCAAATAACCTGCATATATTAAGCAGACTCGGCTGTAGAAGAGGAAAATAGCAATGCAGAAACTTAAAGAAAAAAATCTTATTTAAAATACCTTGTGACATTTGTTATTTGTGAAGTTTCCTATATGGAATCTTTTTAGCAGTAAAAAAAACACACTATTTCATCTTTTTTTTAAAAATGGACGCACTTTGGAGCTAGATTTGTTGTCACTCATTTATGTTTATATTTGTACCTTTTTTTTTCTTTCTGTCCGCTGAATATCATACGTGGTCTGGCAAGTTCTTGCTGATTTTGGGCCTTTAGCATACATCCTTCATTTTTATGTCTCATTTGTAATGGTTTATTTATATGTTTTGAAAACTGGTGCTAAGCATTATTAAAGGGACAGTAAATTCAAAATTAAACCGACGGTTCAGTCAGAGCATTTACTTGTATTGTCAAATGTGCTTTGTTCCCTTAGTATTCTTTGTTGAAGAGTAAACCTAGATAGGTTCATTATCAACAATGCACTAGTGTGAGCTAACTGGTAATTGGTTGCTGCTCTTATATGTCTCTTGTCATTGACTCAGATGTGTTCTGCTAGCTCCCAGTAGTGCATTGCTTCGTCTGAGCTTACTTAGGTTAACTCTTCAACCAGGGATGCTAAGAGAGCGAAGCTATTTAATAATAGGACATGCAAATAAAAACAAACTTTCTAATTTACATCTGTCTAAATTCTGAAAGTTGAATTTATGTTTGACTGTCCCTTTAACGTGGGAAAGCTGCTTCTCATAGCAAGAGAAAGGTGCTGCTCTGTGTCTGATGTGTGGAAAAGATGGCAGTCCCGTGTCTTTCTATTTAACCTTTTTTTTAATTTGATGCTGAAAAGCTTTCCCTGGACTCTTCTTTCCAAGGTAGGTGCCAGTGGAGCGTAAAAACAGGAAACTTGAGAAGGAGGTGTTGCTGTATTGTCCTGGCTGTCCTGTTTCCTAACTCTGACGAACTCGCTCCCTCTGTCCTGTGTCTGCTGTGCACTGACTTGTGTGTTCTGCTGAGGCAAATTCTACTATTCCGGGCTTCAGATCAATTTCCAGCAAGCTTGGCAGTACAATATACAAGTGGACAACTCTAGTAGAATGTTTTCTTTGGTGAATTTTCCCCAGCTATAAACATGGAAACCTAGATTTTGGCTGTAGATCAGAACCAGATGACACATAGAGTCTGTACATATTTCTCTTGGAAGCGTTAATTGTCAGGATAACATTATTCAGTTCTACAATTTGTATCCCCTCTATAGAAAGTGTGTTCCAAACATTAACCACCCTTTCTGTAAAGCAGCTCTTACTACTTAACCAGCTGCCCTCCAGCTTCAAATCATGACCTCTTGTTTCTTCTGTAATAGTATAAGGAAGACTGACAACTTCTTCACCTCCCTTGTCCAGCAACTGTTAATTGTATCCCAGCGGCATCTGTGCTGCTTTGTGGTAACTGGGGATGCTCTGACTTTGTGCTTCTGAATGGTTTTGCTAACACCAGTATTAATGGGAAACCGTTTTAATCATTTGCTAAAACCTCCTACAGTGTGTAGTTTTTTTATTTGAGTTCCTAGATATCAGACTGTCACTGCAGCACAAGCCATCTGCCTCCTGAACTGTCACTGTCACCCGGGGACAGATTATCTTCTAAATGAAACTTTTATCACATACTTTATCTAAAATTATCCCTGATGTCTCTAATGGAGAATATTAGACAGTTTCCCCATGTGCTTCAATTCAGAGTAGGGTTGTAATGATGTGCAATAACTGGTTCCTGTTAGCTTTTGTACATTTTATATGAGAGCTTAAAAGTCCAGCATTCTCTCATTTTGAAAGATAGACTGTCGAGTATACTGGTTACAGATATTTTTCCAAGAAAAGGACAGAGTGTTAATTGGCTGATGGTGAAAACTCCCATGTCACAAGGCCATATTTCCTCTGGCATGACAATATTCATAGTTTTATTCAGGGCAGGGACATAGACTTCTCAGTAGACTAGGGAGAATTCCTGCAATCCTACTGTGCCAGTCTGCCTTGCCTTGTATAGCATTGTGCATTACACATAAAGATTATACGTAAAACCTGCCCAGCATTGCCCTGACTCTCTTGCCCTGGGCATCTCAGATATTCTCTTTGCCCACAGCAACGTCACTCCTCCTGGTTCTGGGTACCAGCAGGGAAATTTTGGGGGCTATGGAGTGGGTTTTGATGCATACCAGCATCCAGGGACACACCGCTCCTAGGCTGTCTGTAATTCTACTAATACTTGTATACAAAAAACTGTGCTCCTAAATACACAATATGTAGCTGACAAAATCTGTGGAGCCCTGCAATACACATACATCTGGCTTTTATAACTTATAATATAACTGTTTGATTCCCTCTCCCCCATATAAGCACTAAACTGTCTAATAGATTCAGGGAAGGAGGTATGTGAAGGGACAATAAACTAGCCCATGTAGTACTACAGCCCTATATAAGCACTAATATGTCTAATAGACCCAGGGAAGGAGGTTTGTGAAGGGACAATAAACTAGCCCATATAGTACTACAGCCCTATATAAGCACTAATATGTCTAATAGACCCAGGGAAGGAGGTATGTGAAGGGACAATAAACTAGCCCATGTAGTACTACAGCCCTATATAAGCACTAATATGTCTAATAGACCCAGGGAAGGAGGTATGTGAAGGGGGACAATAAACTAGCCCATGTAGTACTACAGCCCTATATAAGCACTAATATGTCTAATAGACCCAGGGAAGGAGGTATGTGATGGGGGACAATAAACTAGCCCATGTAGTACTACATCCCCATATAAGCACTAATATGTCTAATAGACCCAGGGAAGGAGGTATGTGAAGGGGGACAATACACTAGCCTATGTAGTACTACAGCCCTATATAAGCACTAATATGTCTAATAGACCCAGGGAAGGAGGTTTGTGAAGGGACAATAAACTAGCCTATGTAGTACTGCAGCCCCATATAAGCACTAAAATGTCTAATAGACCCAGGGAAGGAGGTATGTGAAGGGGGACAATAAACTAGCCCATGTAGTACTGCAGCCCCATATAAGCACTAAAGTGTCTAATAGACCCAGGGAAGGAGGTTTGTGAAGGGACAATAAACTAGCCTATGTAGTACTGCAGCCCTATATAAGCACTAATATGTCTAATAGACCCAGGGAAGGAGGTATGTGAAGGGACAATAAACTAGCCTATGTAGTACTGCAGCCCTATATAAGCACTAATATGTCTAATAGACCCATGGAAGGAGGTTTGTGAAGGGACAATAAACTAGCCTATGTAGTACTGCAGCCCTATATAAGCACTAATATGTCTAATAGACCCAGGGAAGGAGGTATGTGAAGGGGGACAATAAACTAGCCCATGTAGTACTGCATCCCCATATAAGCACTAATATGTCTAATAGACCCAGGGAAGGAGGTATGTGAAGGGACAATAAACTAGCCTATGTAGTACTGCAGCCCTATATAAGCACTAATATTTCTAATAGACCCAGGGAAGGAGGTATGTGAAGGGACAATAAACTAGCCTATGTAGTACTACAGCCCTATATAAGCACTAATATGTCTAATAGACCCAGGGAAGGAGGTATGTGAAGGGACAATAAACTAGCCCATGTAGTACTGCAGCCCTATATAAGCACTAATATGTCTAATAGACCCAGGGATGGAGGTATGTGAAGGCGGACAATAAACTAGCCTATGTAGTACTGCAGCCCTATATAAGCACTAATATGTCTAATAGACCCATGGAAGGAGGTATGTGAAGGCGGACAATAAACTAGCCTATGTAGTACTGCAGCCCTATATAAGCACTAATATGTCTAATAGACCCATGGAAGGAGGTTTGTGAAGGGGGACAATAAACTAGCCTATGTAGTACTGCAGCCCTATATAAGCACTAATATGTCTAATAGACCAAGGGATGGAGGTATGTGAGGGGGGACAATAAACTAGCCTATGTAGTACTGCAGCCCTATATAAGCACTAATATGTCTAATAGACCCATGGAAGGAGGTTTGTGAAGGGGGACAATAAACTAGCCTATGTAGTACTGCAGCCCTATATAAGCACTAATATGTCTAATAGACCCATGGAAGGAGGTTTGTGAAGGGGGACAATAAACTAGCCTATGTAGTACTGCAGCCCTATATAAGCACTAATATGTCTAATAGACCCAGGGATGGAGGTATGTGAAGGGACAATAAACTAGCCCATGTAGTACTGCAGCCCTATATAAGCACTAATATGTCTAATAGACCCAGGGAAGGAGGTATGTGAAGGGGGACAATAAACTAGCCCATGTAGTACTGCATCCCCATATAAGCACTAATATGTCTAATAGACCCAGGGAAGGAGGTATGTGAAGGGACAATAAACTAGCCTATGTAGTACTGCAGCCCTATATAAGCACTAATATTTCTAATAGACCCAGGGAAGGAGGTATGTGAAGGGACAATAAACTAGCCTATGTAGTACTACAGCCCTATATAAGCACTAATATGTCTAATAGACCCAGGGAAGGAGGTATGTGAAGGGACAATAAACTAGCCCATGTAGTACTGCAGCCCTATATAAGCACTAATATGTCTAATAGACCCAGGGATGGAGGTATGTGAAGGCGGACAATAAACTAGCCTATGTAGTACTGCAGCCCTATATAAGCACTAATATGTCTAATAGACCCAGGGATGGAGGTATGTGAAGGGGGACAATAAACTAGCCTATGTAGTACTGCAGCCCTATATAAGCACTAATATGTCTAATAGACCAAGGGATGGAGGTATGTGAGGGGGGACAATAAACTAGCCTATGTAGTACTGCAGCCCTATATAAGCACTAATATGTCTAATAGACCCATGGAAGGAGGTTTGTGAAGGGGGACAATAAACTAGCCTATGTAGTACTGCAGCCCTATATAAGCACTAATATGTCTAATAGACCCAGGGATGGAGGTATGTGAAGGGACAATAAACTAGCCCATGTAGTACTGCAGCCCTATATAAGCACTAATATGTCTAATAGACCCAGGGAAGGAGGTTTGTGAAGGGGGACAATAAACTAGCCTATGTAGTACTGCAGCCCCATATAAGCACTAATTTGTCTAATAGACCCAGGGAAGGAGGTATGTGAAGGGACAATAAACTAGCCTATGTAGTACTGCAGCCCCATATAAGCACTAATATGTCTAATAGACCCAGGGAAGGAGGTATGTGAAGGGGGACAATAAACTAGCCTATGTAGTACTACAGCCCCATATAAGCACTAATATGTCTAATAGACCCAGGGATGGAGGTATGTGAAGGGGGACAATAAACTAGCCTATGTAGTACTGCAGCCCTATATAAGCACTAATATGTCTAATAGACCCAGGGAAGGAGGTATGTGAAGGGGGACAATAAACTAGCCTATGTAGTACTACAGCCCTATATAAGCACTAATATGTCTAATATACCCAGGGAAGGAGGTATGTGAAGGGACAATAAACTAGCCCATGTAGTACTGCAGCCCTATATAAGCACTAATATGTCTAATAGACCCAGGGATGGAGGTATGTGAAGGGACAATAAACTAGCCCATGCAGTACTGCAGCCCTATATAAGCACTAATATGTCTAATAGACCCAGGGAAGGAGGTTTGTGAAGGGGGACAATAAACTAGCCTATGTAGTACTGCAGCCCCATATAAGCACTAATATGTCTAATAGACCCAGGGAAGGAGGTATGTGAAGGGGGACAATAAACTAGCCCATGTAGTACTGCAGCCCTATATAAGCACTAATATGTCTAATAGACCCAGGGATGGAGGTATGTGAAGGGACAATAAACTAGCCTATGTAGTACTGCAGCACCAGGCTGGCAACTAACGGTTCATCTGCATTTCACCGGATCTTCCATGTGTGTAACTCTGCAGCCAGCCAAGCTGCCCTTTATTTTTTATCACTTTGCCCTGCACATATCTTAGTTTCCTCTCACTGTCAGGGTGGAGCTGGAAAGTATATTTGTGTTCTAGATCCTGTCTGAACCTCCCTAAGGACTTGCTGCAAAGTCAGTTCCTGGGAATTGCCTTCCCCATTCTTTTAGTCCCAGCGGTGGGAGGGTCAATGTCTGGGCTGTCAGAGCCTGCTGTGTCTCTGTATATAAGGAGGGGGGTCTATATGGGTTATGGAGGTGGAAGAGATGGATCCGGACAGCACTGATGTGGCCTGCTAAGTCTGCACGTGTATCATGGTACGTCAGCTTACTGTACATAACAGGTTTAGTATATTCTTTTGATAAGATTGTCAACGGTTCCTTTGTTTGAACCCAAATGTTTGCATAGATGTCTGACCTGTGTTTTATAGTTAAGAAGTGTTTCTATATTACAAGTTAAGGGATGTTGTATGTATTATTTAATTACAAATGTTGCAGATGGAAAGCTGCAAATTTATTGTAGTAGGGCCAGTAAACTTATTGCACTGACAAGTACATTTGTGTCACTTACTTAAAACTCCAAACATTGCTGGAAAGATTTAAAAACTGTGTGTGTCTGCATATCTAAATGTTTATACATATACACACATGTACACACAGGGGAGGAACAATATTGCTATGGTTTAATAGTCGGGTTTAAAGCTACTAGGCTAGAGGGGAAAAGTTACTAATCCACTCAGGTAAAACTTCTAAGTCGTCCGCTGCAATTTCTAAGTCATCCAGGACTAGTGGCCCACTGGAAATTTCAAGCCGTATATGTATATGTGTGCGTGTGTGTGTATATGTATATGTGTGTGTGTGTGTGTGTGTGTGTGTGTATATATATATATATATATATATATATATATATTTTTTTTTTTGTCTAAGACTACGGTCTGAGTGACCGAAACCGGTCAGACTTTCTTTTTACTGCTCTTCACCCTTTGTGTTTTTTTGTATGGAGTCTGCCTTTTTTAATAGTTATAAATAAATTTACTATTTTAATAATACCTTACCTCTGAGAGACTTTGGACTTTTTTCTAAATACCACGGTCAGTCGTGGATGCTTGGAACTTCTTGGGAGATTTTTTTGTATATATATATACATATATATATACACATACAGTATGTGTGTGTATACGTACGTAAAGACACTTGTAAAACATAAACTCTGTGTGGTTAGCAGTAATAATTGCACTTATTGATATGTTCTAACAGGTTGTTCTCAGTAGGTGTTTTGGAAAATGCATGTTTATTCCACTAGCTATAGTGCAAATTACTTGGTACTCCTGTGAGATTGGGACCTAATCATTTTATTTATTATTTTTATACTGTATAATCCAGGGTATGACGGATCCATATAATCAAAGATATGACAGATTCAGGGAAGTAAAATATTTCTTATAACTTTTGGATTGTTCTAGAAATATCTATATGTAAATTCCTCCTTTTGTTTTCTAAAATAGTGAATAAAGAAAATGAAGAAATAAGCGTGGCTGTCTCCTGAACTTTATACTGACACCTGTTTTTTTGGGCGGGTTTTTTTGGTTTGAACTTTTTTTTTCCTGCAGCTTTTTATACATGAACGTGCGTTTTATGTATGAATGTTTTTTAAATCTGTTCACTGAACCCAGTGGCTGGCTAGCTTGAAGAGGACCCTATCGGCCGGCACAGAATCCTTTTAATTAGCAGCAAATGTATGTTTAGTGCACACTGGCTAATAGATACCTTTTCTTGGCTCTGTTAGTGATGAGGGGGAGAACTTTCAACAGCTTAAAAGGGTAGATTTGGTTTATTCAACATAGAAATGTAATTTACGAATTAAAAAAACAAAACGTTTTTATTGCATTAGAAATATCTTGTTTTAGAATGCCCCTTTAAAGAGTGGCTAACATTTTTTAAAGGGACATAAAGATAAATGAATAGCATGCTTTAATTGTACCATTACTTGAACAGAGCTCTGTGTTTAAATCCCGCAAAATGATTAAATACATAGTTAAAGTCAACTCTGGAGCAGCAATTCAATGAACACAGATGGTGAGCCAATCAGGTGTGGCACATATGCGTAGCAAGCATTGGCAGTGTTCAGTTTAGGAATAGTAGAGCATTGCTTCTCCAGAGATGATCTGCAGGTAAAACACAGAGCTTTGTTGAAGACATAATAGTGTGATTCATAAACCGGTTTAGCTGTCTACATTATAGTGTTTTATGTGGAGCAGGGCTGCAAAGCAAAATAGCCAACAGTTCCTGCATGTCCCTATTCTTTCTGCAGACATGCTGCATTTTCTGTGATGACATCTCCGATTACAGCATGTTCTGCCATGGGGATTATACACTGTAAGCCATATGAATCACATGATGTAGGGTTAGTTCATTTCACTAGTAGGAGACTCATGTTATTGTGTATAGGTTTGTTAAGCCTCTCATTATACACTATAAGTCATATGAATCACATAATAGAGGGTTAGTTTATTTCACTAGTAGGAGGCTCATGTTATTGTGTATAGGTTTGTTAAGCATCTCATTATACACTGTAAGCCATATGAATCACATAATAGAGGGTTAGTTCATTTCACTAGTAGGAGGCTCATGTTATTGTGTATAGGTTTGTTAAGCATATCATAATACACTGTAAGCCATATGAATCACATGATGTAGGGTTAGTGCATTTTACTAGGAGGAGGCGGCTCATGTTATTGTGTATAGGTTTGTTAAGCATCTCATTATAAACTGTAAGTCATATGAATCGCATGATGGGGGGTAAATTCATTTCACTAGTGGGGGGCTTATGTTATTGTGTATAGGTTTGTTAAGCATCTAATTATACATTATACACTGTAAGTCATATGAATCACATGATGTAGGGTTAGTGCATTTCACTAGGGGGAGGCTCATGTTATTGTGTATAGGTTTGTTAAGCATCTCATTATACACTGTAAGCCATATGAATAACATGATGGGGGGGGGTAAGTGCATTTCACTAGTGGGAGGCTCATGGTATTGTGTATGGCTTTGTTAAGCATCTCATTATACACTGTAAGCCATATGAATTGCATGATTGTGTATGTATTTAAGCATTGCATATTATATGCTGTAAGCCATATGAATCACACAATGGAGGGTCCTTTCCTGGCATTTAGGAGGCTCCATACCAGTTGAATACAGTATGTCCAGTCCTGCTCTTTTGTAGTGACTTTATTGTTTGCACATTGTCCATTCCTGTTGTTTTGTAATTGAATTGCTTGGTGATGTATCTCCTGCCATTTGGTGTGACCATATCACTTGTAGGGTGCGTCCTGCCCTTATCTGGGTGACCCTCATCAGTTGCGTATTGGAGGGTTGCTGCATTTTATTAGGGGTAGTCTTGTGTTGTATTGTACACGTTATCCTTCTGCATATCTCCTCACACATTGTTGTGATCATGTCTGTTACACATTTTTATTTCATCCCATTCTAATGTCCAGTGAGTTGGTTTCGTGAAAATGCAGAATTCACCTTCCCTAGAGTGTTGCTGTAGAATGCCTTGTTTTGTTCAGTGTTTTCAGCAAAATACATGTTAAAAGGTTAGTGAAGATGTTACTACTACCTGACCACATAAACTTGTTTATGGGAGGAAGTTGTGGCTCTTCTCTTTCCGTTCCTGTTTTGTAGCCTGAGAACATCAGCTTCAGATGCTGTGACACATTGTGCCGCCAGTACACGGCTAACGGGTCATGTCAGCTTTGCTAGAGCACAACCTCTGACACCTTCATGTGAAGTCCTCAGACAGAAGGTCCTGTGACTTGCTGTGTGAGCAGATGGATGGAGAGGTAGGGCTCAGATCACTTTATAAAGCATTGTGTGTATTGGGGGATTTGCAAGTACTACTGTTACATGAAGACTGACCATTTATAAATACTGTGTTTATAAGGTTATTGAATCAAGCCAGAGAGGATCTGCTCTACATAAGGATTCAGGTTGAAGAGTAATTATGTGAAACAAAACTTCACAGAGCTTTCTGAGGGCCAGTAGTTGACCATCCCTTATGTCTACGTAGCAGGCTTTCTATATCTGTTATGTGGCACCCAAGGCTTCCCCCCAAAAAGAATTGTCCCAGCAGAGATCAAGTAGCCAGCAGCTGATATCATGTAGTCGCTGGTAGCAGTTTAAGAGTGTCATGGAGTGCTTGCAGGGTTTTGGAGTGGAGCAGTCCAGTGAGGTCCTAATTTCCATTAAGATATCAAATCTCTAGACCTGTTTTATATTTGAAATACATTGAGAAATATGTCACTGTGTGAGCCTGAATGAACTGTTTAAAAAGTATTAGAAATAAGCATATGAGCCTACCTAGGTTTCACTTTCTACAAAGAATGCCAAGAGAACAAAGCAAATTTGTTGATAAAAGTAAATTGGAAAGTTTTTTAAATTGCATACCCTATCTGAATCATGAAAGTTTAATTTTGACTTGACTGTCCCTTTAAGCTTTTCCTTTATAGGAGATATAAGCCGATTTAGTTGGCACATTGTTCTTAACTGCTGTCAAAATCTATGTTTGGGGGGTGGGTTCCTGTGGTGTGGCCAATTAGGGACATCTATAAACAAGCTCCTACATGTATCAACCAATCACTGTGCAGAATGTAGGAATGCACTGCAATGTCTCTGGAAGGAATAGATACACTACAGTTAAATTACAGGAATAACAGGCAAATCAAATAAGTTTTTAATTATGCATAATTGATAATTATAAGTGGAGCAAAATTTGATAGTGCCTGGCACGTTATGTTTTGCCCAGTCTGGTATTGCAATAGAATAATTAAAAATTTTAACCAAAGTATCTTAAAGGGATATAAAACAGTGCAACTTTAGAAGAAGAAAAAATATGTTAAGGAAACCTAAAAAGAAACATTGTGTAAAAAAAAAAAAAAACAGCAGACATCTTACTTAGTTTTCTTGCAAAATGATCATTTATATACTGTGTAGCTACTGCCCTCAGACATGTTGGTAACTTAAAGGAATAGTCTAGTCAAAATTAAACTTTCATGATTCAGGTAGAACATGCAATTTTAAGCAACTTTCTAATTTATTCCTATTATCAAATTTTAATTTGTTCTCTTGCTTTCTTTCTTTGAATGTAAGCTTAGGAGCCAGACCATTTTTGGTTCAGCACCTGGGTAGCGCTTGCTAATTGGTGGCTACATTTAGACACTAATCAAAAAGTGCTACCCAGGTGCTGTACCAAAAATAGGCCGGCTCCTATGCTTACATTATTGCTTTTCTTCTTAAACGGGAAGAGTCCACAGCTGCATTCATTACTTTTGGGAATTCAGAACCTGGTCACCAGGAGGAGGCAAAGACACCCCAGCCAAAAGCTTCAAATACCTCCCCCACTTCCCTCATCCCCCAGTCATTCTTTGCCTTTCGTCACAGGAGGTTGGCAGAGAAGTGTCAGAAGTTTGAAGATAGTCTCTTATGGTGGGTAGTACTCTTTGAAATGGGACTGGAGTTTTATTTAATCCTGTCAGCCTCTCAGTGGATGAAGGTTAGAGTCCGGAGATTTTATTTTATTATGTGAATGTGATGTTAACGAGAGAAAAGGTAGGGTCCCAGTGGGACTCCTTTTATCTTAACATAGGAATCATGGGTTAATATCTCATGAGGGGTGTTCTTAAAACAGGGGGGACTTTAATTATGTTTGTTATATGGTTCTATCTGCTAATGTGTTGTACTACTTAGGCTTATGGCTTATCATCAATTGGCGCAATCTCTTAGAGAGTGCATGCCCTTTTTGTGACTGGCACGGTGCACCTCGTGACCGGGTGTGGTTGCGTTGTTTTCCACTTCCGTATGCTGACTGTGTGGCGGCAGAGAGAGTCTGATCGTGGGTTGTCTGGTTCACTGGAGGTGGTGAGTGCCCCAGCCATTGGGGGGTGTAAAAAGAGTGCCTGTTTAGTGTTTGTCATTTTTGTAATTGCAAGATTATGGAGGATTCTGATTTCTAAGACACGGATGTCTCCGATACGGAGAATACGTCTTGTGAGGAATATGAAATGGCCCGGGTTATCCATGCCCAACAGTTACGTTCCGATTGCCGTTCTAGAGTACTCTCTTCTCCCGAATCAGGGACCTTAGAGTGCGTTGAGCCATCCGCCTCCGAGGATTCCATGTCCGTGAGGCGCGTGCCCCAGAGCTTTTCTTGCTACGCAAGCAGGTGTCCCTATGGCCTTTACTCCTCCAGAAGGTGGCTTGTTTCCTCCAGAAGTTACGGCACAGTTCCGCATGGCTATTTCTGTGGCGCTGGCTCATTTATATCTCCCAAGTGAAATATTTTTAAGATACTGTCCGTGTTCTGTTAACCAGGGCCCATCGGGCGTTGGATCGTCTGATTTAGTTCGGCCTCCTGGGAAAGCGTTGGCCTCTGAGGCTTCAGGGGCCCCAACCTCAGGCCGGGGTCGTTTATTGATCTGGCAAGGGATGATTTTGTCTTCCATTATAGGCTGGCACGTCTTCGTGTCCTTTTAAGACAAGTTTTGGCTGTGCTAGAGGATTCTAGTCCTAGTGGGCCGAGGGATCCGAGGCTTTAGATGCTGGATTAGACGTTTGGGGATGAAGCTAATCTCCTTGACATCTCCGTTTTTTTTTCTTTTTTATGTTTCGGTTCCAGTTCTGAGCTTTGGTGAATGGAGCCTCTGATCGGCTGGCCCGTTGGCGTATCCATTCACCTTGGGAGTTAACCCGCGGGTGCTGCCTTACTTTTATTTTGATCCAGATAGGATGTGTTTGATTTGTTTTTATTAAGCTCATGTTTTGATAAATTTCCGTTTTGAGAATGTTCTTTCTCTGGAACTGATACTTGCGATTTTGTTGTTGCGTGGGCACTTCCCTGGAAGTTTGTGCACTTTGGAATAATAGTTATGTTTTCTAGTTCATATTATCGAAACTTCTGGTCGATTTTTCTTGGTCAGTTCTGGAGTGTCCTTATACCAGGCAGGTACTGGTCGGGCGCTTTCTGCTGTTACTTGGGTACATGTCACCCTTGTGATGCTGATTGAATCCTGTCGGATTCTGAATGTCACTTGGCCTATTGATATGGACTCTGGGCTTGGATTCTATTTCGAAGTATGGGGCCTAGTGTGTAGATCCAACGCATCTGGACAGAGGGTTGTGAGTTCCGATCTAGGTTGGCTTTTCTGGCTATTCGCTTGAGATACGAGTCTGATTTTTTTTTTCAGACGTCGTCATGGTTCTTAAAGGTCCCTGGGGACATTATTTTGGAGTTGGGAGATGTGAATGACCTCCGTGGTCAGAGTGGTGAACGATTTGCGTCCTCACTTGAGGTGTCTTCCGGATGTTGACTCTTTTTAAGCCTATTAGCATTACTTTTGCGGTGGCGGAGTCTCTTCCTTTCCGTCTTGGGTCATCTGTTCTGGAAGTGTGGGTATGTATTTCTTCCTTTGCTCAGCATTGCGTTTGCTCTAGTATGTGGAGTGCAGGGGCTACCCTCCCTTCTGCGAGGAGCTGCGAGGCTCCCAGCCTTTGCCTTGTTAAAGGGTTTTCGGGATATAGATCCTGCAAGGATTCCTGGAGACTGTCGTCTTCTCCATATCAGATCTACCCTTGGTCATACATGGACGACGCTCGGGTGTTATCCTTCAACCTCATTGCAGATCTAGCCTTAGGGCTTGAGAGTGGAGGTCCGAGGTTGGTTACAGACTTTCGCCCTTCTGGGGACAGGTAGATGACCATTTATCCTCACCAGCGTGTGTATCAAGTAGTTAAGCCTGTCTACGAGGGTTTATCTTGCGATCCAGGGGCACTGGGTGCCGAATTCTTAAACCGTTCAGGAGTTTTTTCAGACTCTTGGTTTTGAGGCTGTTTGCTAGGTTCTTTTAGTCTACAGACTTTAGATGGTACGCTCCTAATCATAGGAGGCAGCTTAGGGTTCCTCAGAAAGTTAGATCTTTCGATCGATTCCGTTTTTCGAGGATTCTGGCTTAGGACCATGTCTCTTGCCTGGATCGGGCATGGACGGTTCTGCTTAACCTTAGGGTTTGTATCCCGTGTGTCCCTTTTGAAGGGGGCGGGGTTCTGTCTCTCATGGGAGATTCATATCTGCTTAGGCTTACGGTCTCTCTGAGGGTCCCTACTGGTCTTATGGGGCATCTGACGCTTCCTTATAGACTCCAAATGTCGTTTCACCTGGGCTGGCAATATTGGCCGACGGGTCTTGCCTCTATTGGTAGGGTGGTTTCCGTTGCTTTAGTTCCCTTTTTTCTCACCTAGGGTGAGGGATGGGTTCTTGTGTGTTCTCTTTGATTTGGAGATACTTCAGTATCTGTGATGACCCGTGGGTCCTTGTTCTTGCCTTGTAGGGGTTTTCCCTTACTTGCATCCTCAGAATTCTGGAATAGGGAGATGTGGAGTAGTAGTTGGCTCCACCATTCCTGACGCAGGAGGTTGTGGGTTTGAACTCGGGTAAGGCTCCTGTTATATGCTGGATTCTGGTATTTGGATGCTGGGGGTCTGAGTACTCTCTTCCCTTGGGAAGTGTTCCTCTTTATGGAAGACAGTAGTGTGGGGGTTCTTGGACCCGAGCACGAAGTTCCTATCCTGACTCACGGTAGCATGCCGGTTTTAGTATCGGTCCGAGTTCTACTTGGGGGCTTTGCTTCCTCGTAGATCCATCCCTTTTCTTCCAGAGGTCTGAGACTCTTGTCTTCCTTCTTTAACTAGCCTTTGGGCTGGGACCATTACCCTGGAGGGTAGTTCGGGGATCGATTTGCTTTATGCAGTGTTAACCATTTTCTTCTCTTGAGTCTTCTCCCCTTCGGTTGAAGATTTTCATGTCCATCTCTCTTCTGGTGGCGTCTGCTACTGTGAGGGGACGCTTCTTGGAGCCCGGTAATTCCGATCGGGGGCTGTTGAGTTTTTCGGCGCTTCTTGGTGGGTTGAGTCCCACGATGGCTTAGGGTCAGCTTTGCTGCCTAGAGGCTGGTCATCGCGAGTTCCTGTTTTCAGGTGGCTCTGTGTTCTCTTGGAGAGCTCCTTGATAGCTGCTGGTATAGTTAGCCTGTTTTTCCTGTCTATGCTTGTCTAGCCTGATGGTATTTGACTTGACTATGATGCAATGTGGAACTCGCGGTTTTCTTGCGCACCTTATGTGGTATGGTGCTGTGTCAGGGATATTAGGATGGTCCTCTGGTCCTCCACATGGACTTTCTTTTCTGGTCCTTGTCCTTCTAGGGAGTTTGTCTCCCTGGGCGATGGTACTTTGGCAACCTTGGGTTGCTCTGTTTGTTTTGAACGAGAAAAGAGACAGATGCGCCACATGGCCCAATATTGTTTGATCCACACAGATATACGATCAGGTTGTGCTATATTAGACTCACAATCTTGGGAGCACTCCAATTAGTGCAATGGGAGCAGTCTGGGATCTATGACAGTCACCCAGCAGACCGACCTCTTGGAGTTGAGATGGATATTCTGTGATAAAAATACAAGAAGACACAAAGGTGCCTATATGGCCTAGTACAGTCTTAAACCCAGGAGCAGTGGTGTGTATAATAAGAAATATACTCACATTTGGTCATGCATCCCCAGTGATGCTATTCAGACAAGAAGGGATCAATACAGTCACCCAACAGACTATGACAAGGCTTCCACAGGAGGCAATCAGCAAAAGTCCAGTGGACCAAAGATAGATCCAAATAATACACAATAGCAAGTGTTTTTGGTAAAAAAAGTTATAAACTTTACTTAACAAGGATTAAAATCAAGCGACGCGTTTCTCAGCAACAAGCTGTTTCATCAGGCTTAATGATGAAACAGCTTGTTGCTGAGAAACGCGTCGCTTGATTTTAATCCTTGTTAAGTAAAGTTGATAACTTTTTTACCAAAAACACTTGCTATTGTGTATTATTTGGATCTATCTTTGGTCCACTGGACTTTTGCTGATTGCCTCCTGTGGAAGCCTTGTCATAGTCTGTTGGGTGACTGTATTGATCCATATATATATATATACACACACAACATTTTTCCCTATGTGAAGAACATTGGAACGTGAAATATTTACAGTAAATACATAGTTAAACACTTTATTAAATATGAATATTGCAAAAATATGATTTTACATGTTTTCATCTACTAGACTGTAAAAGACTTGAATGTGTCTGTATGTATGTATATATATATATATGTATGTATGTATGTGTGTGTATATATAATATATATATATGTTTGTATGTATATATATATATTCAGGGATGTGCAATTCCTATCGCCCGACGCCCGGGGCATGCAGTTCTTTGGGCCGGGCATGTGGGGGTTTTTTACATTTAGCCCTGCTGCGGGCAAGCAGACCACAGCAAGGCTAAAACTTTTTTATTTTATTTTTTTATTTGTTATTTTTACAGCGGCCAGCAGGGGGTGTGGCGGTACATACTTGTCAATGTGTTGCTTGCAGGAGCGCTAATAAGGTGCCAGGGATCTGTTAAGTAAGTATAAGAGCACAGCGCTGGGGTTGCTGGAGTTATTAACAGCGGTTGTTTAAACTTTTTCCGCACATTTTAGTTTCTCTATCTCAAATGAGAGATACAAAAAAGTGTAGCAAAGGTTTTGCGCTCCAGTGTCGCCTCGAGTCACTGAGAAGAAGCGCGGCAACATGTAGATGGCAAGTCATTTTTCCATTCACCTAATCTTTTGCCCCTGCTGTGTTCACCGCAGATACTTGAATTGTAATCCTAATAGGTTCAGTGTGAGGGGAGACCACACTGAACCTACCTACAGACGGTCTGAAAATGTTTTGCTTGGGGTAGTGGAGATTGGTGAGGGCTGTGTAGGCATAGCGGACTGCTCTTCCTAGCTGTAGATCACATTCTCTGTGAGTCATATACTTTGCTTCTTTTGCTAAGGAAGATGCACAGCCACAAAGGGGAAATTTGCCTTCACCACAGAGCAAGATTATTATTTTTATATATATATATATATATATATATATATATATATATATATATATATATATATATATATATATATATATATATACACATACACATACACATACACACACGCGCATGTAAATTGTATATGAACCTCAGGAGCCAGCTGTATAGTGAGGGGCCAGACAACTCATTTATCATACTACACCCAATGTAATGTCCACCCCAGCATTGTACTGCCTGTGATCTGACCATTAATCTTGCCTGGGGTTCTCACAATTACTGTGGTTACTACCTCATATTTCCTCACTGTGCCCCCTCAGTACCTCACTATATTCCCTCACTGTGCCCCCTCAGTACCTCAATATATTCCCTCACTGTGTCCCCTCAGTACCTCACTATATTCCCTCACTGTGCCCCCTCAGTACCTCACTATATTCCCTCACTGTGCCTCCTCTGTACCTCACTATATGAGGTACTGAGGGGGCACAGTGAGGGAATATAGTGAGGTACTGTGGGGGCACAGTGAGGGAATATAGTGAGGTACTGAGGGGGCACAGTGAGGGAATATAGTGAGGTACTGTGGGGGCACAGTGAGGGAATATAGTGAGGTACTGAGGGGGCACAGTGAGGGAATATAGTGAGGTACTGAGGGGGCACAGTAAGACAATATAGTGAAGTAATGAGGGGGCACAGTAAAGGAACATTATGAGGTACTGAGGGGGCACAGTGAGGGAATAATGTTCCTTTACTGTACCCCCTCAGTACCTCACTATATTGCCTTACTGTGCCCCCTCAGTACCTCACTATATTGCCTTACTTTGCCCCCTCAGTACCTCACTATATTCCCTCACTGTGCCCCCTCAGTACCTTACCATGCTCCCCCACTGTGCCCCCTCAAAACCTCATTATGACCCAACAATTTCTAGTTGTCTAAACCAAAGTTTGCTCATGCTAGTTATATATACTGTGTGTGTGTGTGTATGTATGTGTATGTATATGTGTGTGTGTGTGTATATATATATATATATATATATATATATATATATATATATATATATATATATATATATATATATATATATATATATATATATATATATATATATATAATATATATATATATATATATATATATATATATATATAGGTGAAACTCGATAAATTTGAATATCGTGCAAAAGTTAATTTATTTCACTAATGCAACTTAAAAGGTGAAACTAATATATGAGAGACTCATTACATGCAAAGCAAGATAGTTCAAGCCGTGATTTGTCATAATTGTGATGATTATGGCTTACAGCTCATGAAAACCCCAAATCCACAATCTCAGAAAATTTGAATATTACATGCAATCAATAAAACAAGGATTGTACATAGAACAATATCGGACCTCTGAAAAGTATAAGCATGCATACTGTATGTGCTCAGTACTTGGTTTGGGCCCCTTTTGCAGCAATTCCTGCCTCGATGTGGCGTGGCATGGAAGCTATCAGCCTCTGGCACTGCTGAGGTGTTATGGAAGACCAGGATGCTTCAATAGCGGCCTTCAGCTCTTCTGCATTGTTCGGTCTCATCTTTCTCTTGGCAATGCCCCATAGATTCTCTATGGGGTTCAGGTCAGGCGAGTTTTCTGGCCAATCAAGCACAGTAATCCCACGGTCATTCAACCAGGTTTTGGTGCTTTTGGCAGTGCGGGCAGGTGCCAAGTCCTGCTGGAAAATGAAGTCAGCATCCCCATAGAGCTCGTCTGCGGAAGGAAGCATGAAGTGCTCCAAAAACTCCTGGTAGACGGCTGCGTTGACCCTGGACTTAATGAAGCACAGTGGACCAACACCAGCAGATGATATGGCTCCCCAAATCAACACAGACTGTGTAAACTTCACACTGGACTTCAAGCATCTTGCAGTGTGTGCCTCTCCATTCTTCCTCCATACTATGGGTCCTTGGTTTCCAAATGAGATGGAAAATATGCTCTCATCAGAAAAGAGGACTTTGGACCACTGAGCAACAGACCAGGTCTGTTTTTCTTTAGCCCAGGTAAGACGCTTCTGACGTTGTTTGTTGTTCAGGAGTGGCTTGACAAGAGGAATACGACATTTGAAGCCCATGTTCAGGATCCGTCTGTGTGTGGTGGCTCTTGATGCACTGACTCCAGCCTCAGTCCACTCCTTGTGAAAGTCCCCAATACTTTTAAATGGCCTTTTCCTGACAATCCTCTCCAGGCTGCGGTCATCCCTGCTGCTTGTGCACCTTTTTCTTCCACACTTTTCCCATCCACGTAACTTTCTATTAATGTGCTTTGATACAGCACTTTGGGAACATCCAACCTCTTTTGCAATTACCTTTTGAGGCTTTCTCTCCTTATGGAGGGTGTCAATGATGGCTTCTGCACAACTGTCAGGTCAGCAGTCTTTCCCATGATTGTGATTCCTAATGAACCAGACTGAGAGACTATTTAAAGGCTCAGGAACCCTTTGCAGGTGTTATGGCTTAATTAGCTGATTAGAGTGGGACACTTTGAGCCTAGAATATTGCACCTTTTCACAATATTCTAATTTTCTGATATTGTGGATTTGGGGTTTTCATGAGCTGTAAGCCATAATCATCACAATTATGACAAATCACGGCTTGAACTATCTTGCTTTGCTAATGAGTCTATCTCATATATTAGTTTCACCTTTTAAGTTGCATTAGTGAAATAAATTAACTTTAGCACGATATTCTAATTTTTCGAGTTTCATATATGTGTGTGTCTATATATGTATACATATGTATTTGTGTTTATATGTGTTATTGTATGTTTACTGTGCATATTTCACATTCCAATGCTCTTCACTTACAGGATAATGTTATTTTTATTCTTAAATACTTATTTCTATGTATAAAATATATATAGATATATTTAACAATAAAAAGTACTTAATTATTTTGTATGTGAACAAGATTGGAATGTAAAATATGCGGTTTGTGCATTGTGTTTCTTGATTTAGATCTTAACACGGTCGGTATTATTCTTATTCTTAAGGCGTGTTATTGAATATTTACATATTGCATATATACAATATTTTACAGTATTTTTAATCATTTTTATCATTTTCTTTTAATATTTTATATGTAATTTTTTTTTAATCATGTACGTAAGTTTAATTTTGGCTTACCTATCCCTTTGTAAAGCCTACATATCACAGCCGTTTTTCTGTTTAATTACCCGTATTTAACCCTTGCACATCTGCGCCTTTTAACACTTTTGGTTTGTCGAATTGCACTGTTTTGTGTTATACCCCTTTTAAAGACCTCTTTTATTTGTATGTGCATTGTATCTGCTTTACTTTTTACCAGTTATAGGCGTGATCAGTTGTAATGACAGATGCGGATAAACATGACCCTTTATCACTGGTATCCTTGAACCACTCAGTACAATGCAGCCGTTTCTGAGAACCAAGTGGTTGACCATTAGTAGTGCTGACTTTATGGATAAAGGCAGCTCTATTAATGCATTTTATTTTCTCCTGTTTTTCACCAGCAGCCTGGTCTTGTTTCACCATTCAAGCGTGTCTTCCTAAAAGGAGAGAAGGGCAGAGACAAAAAGGCCCAAGAAAAGGTCACAGAGCGGCGACCTCTGCACACCGTCTCCCTGTCGCAGGCAGAACACCGCGTAGAGCCAGACGTGCTGCTGAACGATTACATTGAGAAAGAGGTCAAGGTAGGGAACAATATACCTCTGATACAGTGTGGGTTTAGAATTGGCAGAAATGTACTTCATTCAATGATTTTATAAATGGACTGGAGCAGCCAACCAGCATACAGTTTGTGTATGTGTTTTTTTCCCCAGTTTGTTCTCTTGTACTGAATTAACCTTCATTTTCTTTAATAATAAATGTCACGTGTTAGAGCATTTTAGTATTGTACTGTTGCTTACATATAATTGTGTTTGACCCTTTCTTCTCACCTGATGTGATCAGCTAGCTCCCAGTAGTGCATTGCTCCTCATTCAACAAAGGATACTTAGAGAACAAAGTCAATTTAATAAACTGAAAATGTGCTTGAAATTGCTTCCTCTATTTGAATCCTGAAAGTTTAATTTTGAACAGCTTTTACTAACCTTTTTGTGCAAAATAAATATTTTTAATTATTTTACATTTTTGCTGCTATTTCATATAACTGATATTTTAGAAGTTTTTCTATTTAAGAAAACATTGGAGTAAAAATACAAGTTGCTATATATGTAAATCATGCACAAAACTTGCATGAATGGTTTTAGAAAGCCCTCCTATTTTCATCATCATCATCATTTAAACGGACAATGTACACTAAAATATCCCCTTTTAATGTATCTCCTTTACCTTTAATTTGTTATTTGAAATAGCTGATTTTGTCTATTGTTTCTCCACCCATACTGGACATTTCTAAACTTAAAGGGACATGAAACCCAAAAATGTTATTTCATGATTTAGATAGAGAAGACAATTTTAAACAACGTTTCAATATACTTCTATTATTTAATTTGCTTTCTTCTCTTGTTATCCTTTGCTAAAGGGTTTATATGGGTAAGCTCAGGAGCAGCAAAGAACCTAGGTTCTAGCTTTTGATTGGTGGCTGCATATATATAGCGATTGTCATTGGCTAACCCATGTGTATGCTCCTTCAACAAAGCATACCAAGAGAATAAAGCAAATTTGATAATATAAGTAAACTGGAAAGTTGTTTAAAATTCTATGTTCTACCTAAATCATGAAAGAAAAAATTTGGGTTTCAAGTACCTTTTTAAGTTCTGGTTACAGAAAAGCCATGTGAACAAAATGATTTAGATAAAATAATGCTCCCAGTTGGTGTCTGTGACAGAGAGGTATTAAAAAATGTTATAATCAAAACATCGACAGACAGTGTGTCAGAGCAGTGCCGGCGAGCGGTAATGTCTCTCCCATAGAAGTCAATGGGAGTATGACCTCACCGCTCGTCGTCATTTTTCTGCGGACGGGGGGGACCTTTTTGAAGTAGGCCTAGACGGCACAGACCGTGCACTCACTGAAACTAAAAATAGTTTCTGTGTAGGCACACTCCAAATATTGCCGGCAGGACCTAAGTTGAACTACACCTACGCTAACTACCTCAGGCATGGCTACCCTTCTCACAACCTGCACTTCACTGATTCGAACATATCGCTCTGGTGGCAATATGTCAGAATCAAAGTGCAGCTTACTCCCAATAGCATGCCCCGCTAACTCCCCCAGAACGCCGGCCTTTACCTAGTTCACATCTAATCTATACTCCCCCTGCACCGTAAAACTAACTGAAAATATTTCAGGATCGTTAACTGATTTAAAAGAAGGCTGCTTGCATTATTATAAAGATTCTTTTAGCCTGTACAGAGGTGATTTCTGTAGACCTATAGGTTAGGAAAGACGTCTCTTATTGGGAAATTTATTATAATTATTTGTGGCCAACCGAGAGATGGTTAAATCGTGTTGCACCTCAGAGGGCATTTTAAAAATATATTCTCAGATATCAGTTATGTAAATAGCTGCATTTCCTATTTGTTTCACTATCAGTCAAACTGCTTTGAATATTTGTATTATATTTATATTATAAAATGTTAAAGTAATACATATTTACATTTCATTTGTAGTCTTCCATATGCTACAAAATAAAACTGTGACTTGGTGATCACTGAATTAAAAGATTTTAAAGGGACAGGAAACCCATATGTCCTTCTTAATACAGGAAGAGTCCACAGCTTCAATCATTACTGAGCATGGCCACCAGGAGGTGGCAAAGACACCCCAGCCAAAGGCTTAAATACCTCCCCCACTTCCCTTATCCCCCAGTCATTCTTTGCCTTTCGTCACAGAAGATTGGCAGAGAAGTGTCAAAAGATTTCGGAGTAGTTCCTTATGGAGGGTATCTACCCTTCGAGATAAGAATGGTGTTTTAAGTAGTGTCAGCCTCTCAGTGAGAACATTGATGAAATTTAGAGTCTGGAGATGCAGGGAGAGTCTTTCTGCAAAACCATCCAGACTCATATTAACAGCTCCTAAGCAATCAGCGTTGACAAGTTTCGCTGCCTGCTTTTCTTCACTCAAGTCCATATCAAAAGCGCAGCTACAATCTGTCAAACTTGAAGGACCATGTTTCTGTTCCACGGCATAGATCCCGGTAAGATCGTTTCCTTTTTTATACATATGTTAACGATAGAAGACAGGGTCACAGTGGGACTCCTTTATCTTTATGGAATCAAAGGTTAATATCTCCTGAGGGGGATTATTAAACAGTGGGGTTTCTTTTTAAAGACACGATGAGTCCACGGATCATCATCATTACTTATGGGATATTCACCTCCTGGTCAGCAGGAGGAGGCAAAGAGCACCACAGCAGAGCTGTTAAATAGCTCCTCCCTTCCCTCCCACTCCATTCATTCTCTTTGCCTACATTAGTGATAGGAAGAGGGAACCTTCAGACCTATATTAGACCTCAAGAGTCTAAGCAAGTTTCTCAGAGTTCCATCATTCAAGATGGAAACTATTCGTACCATTCTTCCATTGATCCAGGAGGGTCAATTTATGACGACAGTGGTTTTAAAGGCTGCATATCTACATTTTCCTATCCACAGAGATCATCACAGGTTCCTGAGGTTTGCTTTTCTGGACAAACACTTTTAGTTCGTGGCTCTTCCTTTCGGTCATGCCACGGCACCCAGAATTTTCACAAAAGTTCTGGGGTCTCTACTGGCGGTTCTAAGACCACGAGGCATTGCGGTGGCGCCCTATCTGGACGATATTCTAATCCAGGCGCCATCTTGTCAACAAGCAATATCTCATACCAACGTTGTGCTATCCTTCCTGAGATCTCACGGGTGGAAGGTAAATCTGGAAAAGAGTTCCTTAATCCCCAAGACAAGGGTACCCTTCTTGGGAACTCTAATAGATTCTATATCTTTGAGGATTTTTCTGACAGAGGTCAGGAAATCAAAGATTCTAGATACCTGTCGAGCCCTTCAGTCCAATCCTCGGCCGTCAGTGGCTCAGTGCATGGAAGTAATCAGACTGATGGTGGCGGCAATGATCATCATCCCGTTTGCTCGGTTTCACCTCGGGCCTCTGCAGTTAAACATGCTCAGGCAGTGGAATGGAGATTATGCAGACTTGTCTCCTCAAATAACCCTGGAACAGGAGACGAGGGACTCTCTTCAATGGTGGTTGTCTCTGGATCATCTATCCCAGGGAACCTGCTTTCGCTGACCTTCCTGGGTGATTGTGACAACAGACGCCAGCCTTTTAGGGTGGGGAGCTGTCTGGGGTTCCCTAAAGGCTCAGGGAGTGTGGACTCAGGCAGAGTCTGTTCTTCCTATCAACATCCTGGAACTGAGAGCGATCTTCAATGCTCTTCTGGCCTGGCCTCCGTTGGCTTTGGCCCAGTTCATCAGATTCCAGTCGGACAACATAATGACAGTGGCTTACATCAATCATCAGGGAGGAACGTTCCTTAGCGATGACCGAGGTAGCCAAGATAATTTGGTGGGCGGAGGCCCACTCTTGCCATCTGTCAGCGATCCACATCCCAGGGGTGGACAACTGGGAGGCGGACTTTCTGATCAGGCAGACTTTTCATCCGGGAGAGTGGGAACTCCAACCTGATTCTCAAATGGGGTCGGCCGTAGTTGGATCTCATGGCATCTCATCAGAATGCCAAGCTCCCGAGATACAGGTCAAGGTCCAGGGATCCCCAGGTGGAACTGATAGATGCTCTGGTGGTTCCTTGGTCCTTCAAACTTGCATACCTATTCCCTCCGTTTGCGCTTCTTTGGGTCATTGCTCGAATCAAGCAGGAGAGGGCACCGGTGATCCTCATTGCTCCTGCTTGGCCTTGCAGGATTTGGTATGCAGATCTGGTGGACATGTCATCCCTGCCACCTTGGAGACTTCCGTTGAGGAAGGACCTTCTCATTCAAGGGCCCTTCCTTAACCCAAATCTAGTTTCTCTGAAGCTGACTGCTTGGAGATTGAACGGTTAATCCTATCCAAGCGGGGTTTTTCTGATTCGGTCATAGAGACCATGATTCAGGCTCGTAAGCCTGTAACTAGAAAGATTTACCATAAGATATGGCGTAAATATCTTTATTGGTGTGAATCCAAGGGCTATTCATGGAGTAGAGTTAGGATTCCCAGAATTTTGTCTTTTCTCCAAGAAGGTTGGGAGAAGGGTTTGTCGACAAGTTCCCTAAAGGGTCAAATCTCTGCCTTATCTATTTTGTTACACAAACGTCTGGCTGATGTCGCAGATGTACAATCATTTTGTCAGGCCTTGGTTAGGATCAGGCCTGTGTTCAAACCAGTTACTCCTCCATGGAGTCTGAATTTAGTTCTCAAAGTTCTTCAAGGGGTTCCGTTTGAGCCTATGCAGTCCTTAGATATTAAGTTGTTATCTTGGAAAGTTTTATTTCTTGTTGCTATTTCTTTAGCTCGTAGAGTGTCTGAGCTCTCGGCGTTGCAATACACTTCGCCTTACCTTATTTTCCATTCAGATAAGGTAGTTTTGCGGACTAAACTAGGTTTTCTTCCTAAGGTTGTTTCAGACAGGAACATTAATCAGGAGATTGTTGTTCCTTCCTTGTGTCCTAATCCTTCTTCTCAAAAAGAACGTCTTCTGCACAATTTGGACGTGGTCCGTGCTTTAAAATTTTATTTACAATCGACTAAGGACTTTCGTCAGTCCTCTTCTTTGTTTGTGATTTTCTCTGGAAAACGTAAGGGTCAGAAAGGTACGGCTACCTCTTTTTGGCTGAGAGTATCATCCGTTTTGCATATGAGACTGCTGGACAGCAGCCTCCTGAGAGGGTTACGGCTCATTCCACTAGGGCAGTTGCTTCTTCATGGGCATTCAAAAATGAAGCTTCTGTAGAACACATTTGCAAGGCTGCAACTTGGTCCTCTCAACACTTTTTCTAAATTTTACAAATTTGATACTTTTGCCTCTGCCGCTTTTGGGAGAAAGGTTCTTCAAGCAGTGGTGCCTTCCGTTTAGGTTCCCTGTCTTGTCCCTCCCGTATCATCTGTGCCCTCTAGCTTGGGTATTGTATCCCATAAGTAATGATGATGATCCGTGGACTCATAGTGTCTTTAAAAAGAAACAAATTTATCAGGTAAGCATAAATTTTCTTTTCTTTTTAGTCACAATGAGTCCACGGCCCGCCCTGTTCTTTTAAGACAGGTTGTTATTTTATGTAAACTTCAGACACCTCTGCACCTTATCTTTTCCTTTCTCTTCCTAACTTCGGTCGAATGACTGGAGTGGGAGGGAAGGGAGGAACTATTTAACAGCTCTGCTGTGGTGCGCTTTGCCTACTCCTGCTGACCAGGAGGTGAATATCCCATAAGTAATGATGATGATCCGTGGACTCATGGTGTCTAAAAAGAAACAAATTTATCAGGTAAGCATAAATTTTCTTTTTTAATCAAATTTGTTATGTGATTTCGGCTGCTTTTTGTATGTGGAGACGTTGGGCTCATAGGCTGATACAGAACGTACAGGTTATTTTTTTTTTTTTTGAGAGCTGCGCAGTTTTATTAAGCTGGCGCGCTTTTCCTTAGCAGGGGCGGTCCTGCATGACGCACCGTGTGACCGGGAATGGTCACGTTTTTTCCCATTTCCTATTCCTGACAGAGTGTTTGCTGAGAGGAGCCAATTTCTCTATCTGTCTGGGTCATAGTAGGTGGTGAGTGCCCCAGCCATTGGGGGTATAAGGTGCCAGTTGTTTTTTCTATAATTTAAATTAGACGAGTTATGGAGGACTCTGATATTTTATAGGGGGATCCCTCTGATACAGAATTGGAGACTTGCGTATATTGTGAGGAGGCCCTGGTAGTCCAGCCCTCTCAATTATGTTCCGTATGCCACAACAGGGTGTTTTCTTCATCCAATGTTGAGATGTTAGAGACCACTGAGCTGTCACCTCTGAGGATTCCTCGTCCTGTGAGGTGTGTTCCCCAGAATATTCTGTTCCTACACAGGCATTCCCACAGGTTTCCCCACATACCGCTGCTCCTTCGTCTGAAGGGGACCTTTTTCCACCAGAGGTTACTGCGCAGTTCCACATGGCCATCTCTACGGCCTTAGCGATTTTGCCTCTTCTTTCTACGTGCAAGCGAAGGGTTAATCCATGCACTCCTGCCCAGGAACCGTCGTGTAAATTGACGATTGTATCCGGTCAGTCATCTGGGGATGCAGTTCCCTCAGACTTCAGAGGTAGGATCTCCAGGGTCGGAGTATGCTGACTTGATTCCTCCGACTGAAGAGGATTTAGCATTTAGATTTAGAATGGCACACCTGCATTTGCTTCTGAGAGAAGTTTTGACGATGTTAGAGATTCCTAGTACTGATCCATCAGTCAAATCTTAGTCCTTCTCCCCCTCTCCTAGGTCTTTTAACAGATAAAAAGACCTAGGAGAGGGGGAGATAGACAGCAAATTCTTAAATCCAGAGAAACATACTGGATTTACACCTTACAAACACTTATACCCCTTGGAATGAATAGGGAGATAGATTGGCAAATTACCCTACAATAAACAATTACATTTATTCTCTACAAAATTAATAGGTTATTGTCTCTACCCATTAGAGGAATGCTGTGTAAGAGTTTAAGTTTCTCTATTTTTCTTGTGAATTATTGTGAATTCTTTAAAAATGTTTTTGATAACAGATTGAATGTTTTGGTAAATTATGCACATATATGTGAATGCAATAATTCAAGGTAATCATTATACTGATGAATATGTATATTATATTATATTGTATTTTCCAGGATGTAATAGGTTGATAAGAGGAAATTGACTAAACCACTAGAGGGAGCATGAAGAAAGTCTTCCTGATGTATAGATACAGAGGGTTAACTAATAGTCCTACACCTGTACAGGTAGTAACCCCGCCTACTATGGCTACATAAGGAGTGTTTTTTTTCATTTGTTTGTATAACATGATTAAGGTCAGGTTCTGACCGAAACGTCGTTGTTGTTTTTATATGTCTCTGATGAATAAAAGGTAATAAGAATATTTCAAGTTGGTGCTGCTTCAACTTTGTTACTATACCGTATTGGGGTTAGTGCATGGACCCCACTAGCGTGCACCTTTGGTCTGGTTGGTGAGTGCTGGGATTCTCTTTCTCATTTACATTATTCTCTTGTTTTCCTCCAGGATGATCTGGAGAAGGGCCTTCCTAGCTAGTTTCTTGTTGGGTCAGTTTTTTGAGACTGCCAGCTGTAGTAACCTGATGGTTAGCTTAGCTGCCTAGCAAGCGGAAGGCTTGCAGTTTGAAATCAGCTGCAGCTCCGTGCACCTTGAATGGGTGCTCGCAAGGTGTTTTTAAAGAAACCCTGTTTGTTCTTATGCTCTAGAGGCTCATTGAGCTGCCGGGCGTTCAGTTCTTTTGCTAGGACCCTGACTGCGGTCAGGCCGGTGAGTCAATCTGCTGCTCCTTCTTGGAGTTTAGATCTTATTTTAGGGGGTTGCATCTGGTTACTTTTGTACCTGTGCAGGAGGTGGTCTTTGAATTTTTCTTCACTGATCTATTCCGTCTGTAGATTGCTTCTACGTGCCTTAGTGTTGCATTCTTGCAATACGTACTCCTTATTGGGGTTTCCTTTATAATAAGGCTGTTTCTCGAGACTTGTTTGGTTTTCTTCCTAAGGTTGTGTCTATTTGTGACTTCAATCGTGAGATTGTGGTTTTTTTATATGTCATATTTCTTCTCTAGAAGGAAAAGGTTTTCCGTTTTTAAGTAATCATGGCTACATAAGAATAGACAGTTTTCTCTGTTGAATATTCGTATTTGGGAAGTGCAAGGGTCTGAAGGCATTGTCTACTTCCTTATTGTTAATTGAGGAGTGTCTTTTGCTTGACTTGGGAGACTGCGGGACAATAGTTGCCTCAGAGGTTTACGGCTCAGTTTGAGAGCATTAACGTTGTCTTGGGTCTTTGGCATGAGATCTCTATGGATCTGATTGTTGGGCGGCTGCTTGGTCCTTTTCTTTTTTCATTCTGTTAAAGCAGCCTTCGGGAGAATGGGTTTTTGCAGGCTGTGGTGCCCTCAGATGTGGGCCGCCTCTTTTTCTTGCCCTTCCATTAGCATTCATTGTCCTCTGTAGCTTGGGTATAATTTCCCACAAGTAATGCATGTAGCTGTGGACTCTCCCTTCATTATGAAGGAAAACATAAATTATGCTTACCTGATCATATCCTTTCCTTCTGTGCAGGGAGAGTCCACAGCTCCCTCCGTGTTCTCCGATGGGCGGCCCTAAATTCTACCTGTTCTTCTTGCACCTTTTCACCCTGATATTTCTCCTACTGTTCCTTGTTCCCTCTGCAGAATGACTGGGGGACGAGGGAAGTGGGGGAGGTATTTAAGCCTTTGGCTGGGGTGTCTCTGCCTCCTCCTGGCGGCCAGGTTCAGTATTCCCACAAGTAATGAATGCAGCTGTGGACTCTCCCTGTACAGAAGGAAAGGAAATTATCTGGTAAGCATAATTTATTTTCTTTCATAATTCAGAGCATGTGATTTTAAACAACTTTCCAATTTTCTAATTTTCCTTTGTTAAAAAGCATAGCTAATTAGGCGCAGCACCTAGGGGCTATTTGCTGATTGGTGGCTGCACATATAAAATGCTCTGTCTGAATCATGAAAGCAAAGCAATGGGTTTCCTGTCCCTTTAAGAATTCTCAGTAGATTGTGTTGGAATGTCATTGGTAAGACAGTGTTGTGATTTAAGGAGTTGTCTGAGTTATGTTAAGTTTAGCAATAACACAATAAGCATTTTGCTTTTCTTAATAGATTTGGTGTTTGGTTTTTATATGTTTTATGTTAGGAACAAAGCAATAATCTATAAAATACAGTGTCTGCTGCCTACATAGAATTATTATCAATGGCACAACTGCCATAAGTATCTTATACTAAATCCCCCCTGCTGTCTCTTTGTGTATCTGTTAGTATTTAGGACAACTGACATAAGTACCTGATACTAAATACCCCCTGCTGTCTCTTTATGTATCTGTTAGTATTTAGGGCAGATGGCATAAGTACCTTATACTAAATACCCCCTGCTGTCTCTTTATGTATCTGTTAGTATTTAGGACAACTGACATAAGTACCTTATACTAAATACCCCCTGCTGTCTCTGTGTGTATCTGATAGTATTTAGGGCAACTGACATCTATTCCTGGGTACCTTATATTAAATACTCCCTACTGTCTCTTTGTGTATCTGTTAGTATTTAGGACAACTGACATAAGTACCTTATACTAAATCCCCCCTGCTGTCTCTGTGTGTATCTGATAGTATTTAGGGCAACTGACATCTATTCCTGGGTACCTTATATTAAATACTCCCTGCTGTCTCTTTGTGTATTTGTTAGTATTTAGGACAACTGACATAAGTACCTTATACTAAATACCCCCTGCTCTCTCTTTGTGTATCTGTTAGTATTTAGGGCAACTGACATCTATTCCTGGGTACCTTATATTAAATACTCCCTGCTGTCTCTTTGTGTATTTGTTAGTATTTAGGACAACTGACATAAGTACCTTATACTAAATACCCCCTGCTGTCTCTTTGTGTATTTGTTAGTATTTAGGGCAACTGACATAAGTACCTTATACTAAATACCCCCTGCTCTCTCTTTGTGTATCTGTTAGTATTTAGGGCAACTGACATCTATTCCTGGGTACCTTAATCCATCCAGTCGGCCTGAAATATTACAGCTACTGGACAATGCAAAGGTAAGTGCTTCGAACACTGGCCACTAACCTGTGTGTAACACTGATCTATAACGTCATTGTGTAACAATATCAGATGCAGCAAGTTAAGGTTCTATGTATACATAAGGAGGGGGGCATATAGACGTGTTGTGCACATTTGTATATCTTATATATGTATATGTGTGTGTGTATATATATATATATATATATATATATATACTAATTGGCTGCTCTTCCTTTGGGGGGGGGGGGGGGTTAAATATATAGATACCTAAGGCTAGTAATGCAAAAAATATATGTTCATAAAAATCAGTGTATTTAAATGTTTCATTAGAATGTGTCCTTAAAGGGATAGAAAGGTCAACATTTAATTGTGCATAGATGCATTTCAATTTGAAATATAAGCATTTTTGCAATATACTTTCATTAGCAAAAATCCTTCTAGTAAAAGTTAATTACAGTTTTTCTGCCTGTGTAACTGTGCACACATATTCAGACATTACACTTTCTCAGAGAGGTGGCAGTAGCGTGTATTACTTCTGAAGATTTAATTTGTGCCATGCAAGCTACTTAGGTGTAGTGTCTGTATACTGGTGCACAGGCCCTCACTGGATATGTGCATATGCCGTAGAAAAACAGTGATAACTTTTACTAGGAGCATTTTTGCTAATGGAAGTATACTGCAAAGATGCTTCTATTATAAATTGAAATGCACCCATGCACATTTCATATTTGATCTTTCTATCTCTTTAATGTTAAACTTACTAGCCATGTGTACAACATACAAGCCGTGTGATGTGCTGCATTTAGTAGTTTTCAGCTCGTCTTTCTGTTCCTGGAAGCCCTGCTCTTTATCTTGGCTCACCTTAATAGATCTCACAAACAGTCTCATAGACTGGAACACAAACTACCTTTTTGGCTCAATTGAGGTGTTATTGCTGCGTTCCCTGTTGGTACATAAGGGGACATGTGGGTAAAAATCCCAGAATAAATCCTCATCTTACAAAAATGTAAAACATTTTTTGCATCAGCGGCCCTTTACACATATTTTGTTGGTAAAATGAAGCTTTGCTGTTTTATTAACATTATATGAAAGCAGATTACATTTATGTAGGTGATCTGTTACAAGATCACATCTAAAAAAACACCTCTCTTTAAGAACCCATTTATTTAAGGTTGAATTGCGAGCGGTAAGCCAATAGTAAGTGCTCGGTCATCGCTATATATTTCTGTAGCAGCCCGCTCATGTGCTCCTGCTACCTTCTAGTGTTGCATATCACTGCTACTGTGCATGCACAGTTCCATCGTTAGAGTAAAACGTACCAGCAACGAAGTACAGAGAGGCGCACAGGGAGGGGTAAATAAAACACAAGAATGTTGTTTGAGAGGTGAGATTATAATCGCCTATATTATTGGCCTTTCATATTATGTTTGGTAATCATATGAGTGTACCATAACTGGAAACTCTCAGTACCGCACGTCTTGCAGGCGTGACAGTTATGTCACGTTTAATAGCTACTGAGGCAGAATTCTACTATCTGTTACTTTTAAAGTCTGATTTATTAAATTTAGAGGCTGCATCAGCTTCCGGCGCAGTTGACACAGGAGCACGATGCTGTCATCAGCTTATCTGCGTACAATGTTAAGGTGGTGTGGAGAGATGGAGAAGACGTAATACTCAGGGTACCGATCCACGACATTGCGGCTGTTTCTTACATCCGAGATGACTGTCAGCACTTGGTGGTTCTGAAAACAGGTGAATAGTGGAAGTATTAATCATTGCTGTGTATATTACATGTAGCAGTAACTAGTTACTTTTCTTCATAAATGGAAAGAGTCCACAGCTGCATTCATTACTTTTGGGAATTCAGAACCTGGCCGCCAGGAGGAGGCAAAGACACCCCAGACAAAGGCTTAAATACTTCTCCCACTTCCCTCATCCTCCAGTCATTCTTCGCCTTTCGTCCCAGGAGGTTGGCAGAGAAGTGTCAGAAATGTATGATTTCTCTTGTTAAGTGTATCCAGTCCACGGATCATCCATTACTTGTGGGATATTCTCCTTCCCAACAGGAAGTTGCAAGAGGATCACCCACAGCAGAGCTGCTATATAGCTCCTCCCCTCACTGCCATATCCAGTCATTCTCTTGCAACTCTCAACAAAGATGGACGTAGTAAGAGGAGTGTGGTGTATTATAGTTAGTTTTTAACTTCAATCAAAAGTTTGTTATTTTTAAATGGTACCGGAGTGTACGGTTTCATCTCAGGCAGCATTAGAAGAAGAATCTGCCTGTGATTTCTATGATCTTAGCAGAAGTAACTAAGATCCACTGCCGTTCTCACATATTCTGAGGAGTGAGGTAACTTCAGAGGGGGAATGGAGTGCAGGTTTTCCTGCAAAAAGGTATGTGCAGTTAACATATTTCTAGGGATGGAATTTGCTAGAAAAATGCTGCTGATACCGGATTAATGTAAGTTAAGCCTTAAATGCAGTGATAGCGACTGGTATCAGGCTTATTAACAGAGATACATACTCTTATAAAAGTGAAATATAAAACGTTTGCTGGCATGTTAATCGTTTTTATATATGTTTGGTGACAAAACTTATTGGGGCCTAGTTTTTTTCCACATGGCTGGCTTGATTTTTGCCTAGAAACAGTTCCCTGAGGCTTTCCACTGTTGTAATATGAGTGGGAGGGGTCTTTTTTAGTGCTTTTCTGTGCAGCTAAAAATACTGACAGAGACATTCAGCTTCCCTCTGCATGATACAGGACATCTCTGAAGGGCTCAAAAGGCTTCAAAGTCGTGTTTGAGGAGGGTAACAACCACAGTAGACTGTGGCAGTTGTTGTGACTGTGTTTAAAACAAAAAAACAAAAAACGTTTTTGTCATTTATTATTCTGTTTTTGTTATTAAGGGGTTAATCATCCATTTGCAAGTGGGTGCAATGCTCTGCTGACTTGTTACATACACTGTAAAAATTTTGTTAGTGTAACTGCCTTTTTTCACTGTTATTTCAAATTTTGTCAAAATTTGTTTCTCTTAAAGGCACAGTAACGTTTTTTATATTGCTTGTTAACTTGCTTTAAAGTGTTTTCCAAGCTTGCTAGTCTCATTGCTAGTCTGTACAAACATGTCTGAAACAGAGGATACTTGTTCATTATGTTTAAAAGCCATGGTGGAGCCCCATAGGAGAATGTGTACTAAATGTATTGATTTCACCTTAAAAGAATTGTCACCAGAGGGTCTGTCGAGGGGGAAGTTATGCCGACTAACTCTCCCCACGTGTCGGACCCTTCGCCTCCCGCTCAAGGGACGCACGCTAATATGGCGCCAAGTACATCAGGGACGCCCATAGCGATTACTTTGCAGGACATGGCTGCAATCATGAATAATACCCTGTCAGAGGTATTATCCAGATTGCCTGAATTGAGAGGCAAGCGCGATAGCTCTGGGGTTAGACGAGATACAGAGCGCGTAGATGCTGTAAGAGCCATGTCTGATACTGCGTCACAATATGCAGAACCTGAGGACGGAGAGCTTCAGTCTGTGGGTGACGTCTCTGAATCGGGGAGACCTGATTCAGAGATTTCTAATTTTAAATTTAAGCTTGAGAACCTCCGTGTATTGCTTGGGGAGATATTAGCTGCTCTGAATGACTGTGACACAATTGCAGTGCCAGAGAAATTGTGTAGGCTGGATAAATACTATGCAATGCCGGTGAGTACTGATGTTTTTCCAATACCTAAAAGGCTTACAGAAATTATTAGTAAGGAGTGGGATAGGCCCGGTGTGCCCTTTTCCCCACCTCCTATATTTAGAAAAATGTTTCCAATAGATGCCACTACACGGGACTTATGGCAGATTGTCCCTAAGGTGGAGGGAGCAGTTTCTACTTTAGCAAAGCGTACCACTATCCCGGTTGAGGACAGTTGTGCTTTTTCAGATTCAATGGATAAAAAATTGGAGGGTTACCTTAAGAAAATGTTTATTCAACAAGGTTTTATTTTACAGCCCCTTGCATGCATTGCGCCTGTCACTGCTGCGGCGGCATTCTAGTTTGAGGCCCTGGAAGAGGCCATCCATACAGCTCCATTGACTGAAATTGTTGACAAGCTTAGAACTCTTAAGCTAGCTAACTCATTTGTTTCTGATGCCATTGTTCATTTGACTAAACTAACGGCTAAGAATTCCGGATTCGCCATCCAGGCGCGTAGGGCGCTATGGCTCAAATCCTGGTCAGCTGATGTGACTTCAAAGTCTAAATTACTCAACATTCCTTTCAAGGGGCAGACCTTATTCGGGCCTGGTTTGAAAGAAATTATTGCTGACATTACTGGAGGTAAGGGTCATACCCTTCCTCAGAACAGGGCCAAATCAAAGGCAGTCTAATTTTCGTGCCTTTCGAAATTTCAAGGCAGTTGCAGCATCAACTTCCTCTGCTTCAAAACAAGAGGGAACTTTTGCTCAATCCAAGCAGGCCTGGAAACCTAACCAGTCCTGGAACAAGGGCAAGCAGGCCAGAAAGCCTGCTGCTGCCTCTAAGACAGCATGAAGGAGCGTCCCCCTATCCGACAACGGATCTAGTAGGGGGCAGACTCTCTCTCTTCGCCCAGGCGTGGGCAAGAGATGTTCAGGATCCCTGGGCATTGGAGATCATATCTCAGGGATATCTTCTTGACTTAAAAGCTTCTCCTCCACAAGGGAGATTTCACCTTTCAAGATTATCTGCAAACCAGATAAAGAAAGAGGCATTCCTAAGCTGCGTATAAGATCTCCTTGTAATGGGAGTGATCCATCCAGTTCCGCGGACGGAACAAGGACAGGGGTTTTATTCATATCTGTTTGTGGTTCCCAAAAAAGAGGGAACCTTCAGACCAATTTTGGATTTAAAGATCCTAAACAAATTCCTCAGAGTTCCGTCATTCAAGATGGAAACTATTCGAACCATTTTACCCATGATCCAAGAGGGTCAGTACATGACCACAGTGGACTTAAAGGATGCCTACCTTCACATTCCGATTCACAAGAATCATCATCAGTTCCTGAGGTTTGCCTTTCTAGACAGGCATTACCAAATTGTAGCTCTTCCATTCGGGTTGGCTACAGCCCCTGAATTTTTACAAAGGTTCTGGGCTCACTTCTGGCGGTCCTAAGACCGCGAGGCATAGCGGTGGCTCCTTACCTGGACGACATCCTGATACAGGCATCAAGCTTTCAAATTGCCAAATCTCATACAGAGATAGTTCTGGCATTCCTAAGGTCGCATGGGTGGAAAGTGAACGAAGAAAAGAGTTCTCTATCTACTCTCACAAGGGTTTCTTTCCTAGGGACTCTAATAGATTCTGTAGAAATGAAAATTTACCTGACGGAGTCCAGGTTATCAAAACTTCTAAATGCTTGCCGTGTTCTTCACTCCATTCCGCGCCCCACGGTGGCTCAGTGCATGGAAGTAATCGGCTTAATGGTAGCGGCGATGGACATAGTGCTATTCGCGCGCCTGCATCTCAGACCGCTGCAATTATGCATGCTCAGTCAGTGGAATGGGGATTACACAGATTTGTCCCCTCTACTAAATCTGGGTCAGGAAACCAGAGATTCTCTTCTCTGGTGGTTATCTCGGGCCCATCTGTCCAAGGGTATGACCTTTCGCAGACCAGATTGGACAATTGTAACAACAGATGCCAGCCTTCTAGGTTGGGGTGCAGTCTGGAACTCCCTGAAGGCTCAGGGTTCATGGACTCCGGAGGAGAAACTCCTCCCAATAAATATTCTGGAGTTAAGAGCAATATTGAATGCTCTTCTGGCTTGGCCTCAGCTAGCAACACTGAGGTTCATCAGATTTCAGTCGGACAACATCACGACTGTGGCTTACATCAACCATCAAGGGGGAACCAGGAGTTCCCTAGCGATGTCAGAAGTCTCCAAGATAATTCGCTGGGCAGAGACTCACTCTTGCCACCTGTCAGCGATCCATATCCCAGGTGTAGAGAACTGGGAGGCGGATTTTCTAAGTCGTCAGACTTTTCATCCGGGGGAATGGGAACTCCATGGTGTTTGCTCAATTGGTTCTCCGTTGGGGCAAACCAGAATTGGATCTCATGGCGTCTCTAGCAGCGCATTGGTTCTTCAACCTGGCTTATGTGTTTCCACCGTTTCCTTTGCTCCCTCGTCTGATTGCCAAAATCAAACAGGAAAGAGCATCGGTGATATTGATAGCGCCTGCGTGGCCACGCAGGACCTGGTATGCAGACCTAGTGGACATGTCATCCTTTCCACCATGGACTCTGCCTCTGAGACAAGACCTTCTAATACAAGGTCCTTTCAATCATCCGAATCTACTTTCTCTGAGACTGACTGCATGGAGATTGAACGCTTGATCCTATCAAAGCGTGGCTTCTCCGAGTCAGTAATTGATACCTTAATACAGGCACGAAAGCCTGTCACCAGGAAAATTTACCACAAGATATGGCGTAAATATCTTCATTGGTGTGAATCCAAGAATTACTCATGGAGTAGGGTTAGGATTCCTAGGATATTGTCATTCCTCCAAGAGGGTTTGGACAAAGGATTATCAGCTAGTTCTTTAAAGGGACAGATTTCTGCTCTGTCTATTCTTTTACACAAGCGTCTGGCAGAAGTTCCAGACGTTCAGGCATTTTGTCAGGCTTTAGTTAGAATTAAGCCTGTGTTTAAACCTGTTGCTCCTACATGGAGCTTAAACTTGGTTCTTAAAGTTCTTCAAGGGGTTCCGTTTGAACCCCTTCACTCTATTGATATCAAACTTCTTTCATGGAAAGTTCTTTTTCTGATGGCTATTTCCTCGGCTCGAAGAGTCTCGGAGTTATCTGCCTTACATTGTGATTCTCCTTATCTGATCTTTCATTCAGATAAAGTTGTTCTGCGTACAAAACCTGGGTTTTTACCTAAGGTGGTTTCTAACAAGAATATCAGTCAAGAGATTGTTGTTCCATCATTATGTCCTAATCCTTCTTCAAAGAAGGAACGTCTTTTGCATAATCTAGACGTAGTCCGTGCCTTGAAGTTTTACTTACAGGCTACTAAAGATTTTCGCCAAACATCTAACCTGTTTGTTGTTTACTCTGGACAGAGGAGAGGTCAGAAGGCCTCGGCAACCTCTTTCTTTTTGGCTTCGGAGTATAATCCGTTTAGCCTATGAGACTGCTGGACAGCAGCCTCCTGAAAGGATTACAGCTCATTCTACTAGAGCTGTGGCTTCCACCTGGGCCTTTAAAAATGAGGCCTCTGTTGAACAGATTTGCAAGGCTGCAACTTGGTCTTCGCTTCATACTTTTTCCAAATTCTACAAATTTGATACTTTTGCTTCTTCGGAGGCTGTTTTTGGGAGAAAGGTTCTACAGGCAGTGGTTCCTTCCGTTTAAGTTCCTGCCTTGTCCCTCCCATCATCCGTGTACTTTAGCTTTGGTTTTGGTATCCCACAAGTAATGGATGATCCGTGGACTGGATACACTTAACAAGAGAAAACATAATTTATGCTTACCTGATAAATTTATTTCTCTTGTAGTGTATCCAGTCCACGGCCCACCCTGTCCTTTTCAGGCGGGTCAAAATTTTAATTAAACTACAGTCACCACTGCACCCTATGGTTTCTCCTTTCTCGGCTTGTTTCGGTCGAATGACTGGATATGGCAGTGAGGGGAGGAGCTATATAGCAGCTCTGCTGTGGGTGATCCTCTTGCAACTTCCTGTTGGGAAGGAGAATATCCCACAAGTAATGGATGATCCGTGGACTGGATACACTACAAGAGAAATACATTTATCAGGTAAGCATAAATTATGTTTTGTCTCTTATGGAGGGTAGTACTCTTCGGCATGGGACTGGAGTTTTAAGTAATCCTGTCAGCTTCTCAGTGAGAGCTTGGATGAAAGTTAGAGTCCGGAGATGCAGGGAGAGTCTTTCTGCAAAACCATCCTGACTTATTTTTAACAGCTCCATAAGCAATCGGCGTTGAAGAGTTTCGCTGCCTGCTTTCTTCTCTCAAGTCCATGGCAGAGGCAAGGCTACTATCTGTCACACTTGAATTGCCATGTTCCTGTTCCACGGCATAGATTCCGGTAAGATTGTTTCATTTTACTTTTCTCATGATTTGGTTTGTATTACAAATGTTTTCCTGAGAGGCTACCACTTTGCGGGACCAACTAGAGTAATCAGGGTCTCAGTGAGGCTTCTTTTGTATCTTGGAATCAAGGGTTAATATCTCCTAAGGGGGGTTATATGAAAGGGGGGGGGGGGTTTAATCATGTTTGTTATGTGATTCTACCTGCTTATGTGTAGTGTTACTTAGGCTCATGGTTTTGTGGAACATAACGGCCTTGAAGGTGACGCAGCCTTTGTGGTCGGGCGTGTTTTTCTGGACTGTACGGCTTACCTCATTTTTGACTCTCCAGTTCCGCATTCCTGACCGTGTGGTGATTGGAGAAATTCTGGTCCGCTGGTGTCTGGTGCATAGGAGGTGGTGAGTGCCCCAGCCATTGTGGGTGTAAGGTGCCGTTTAGATTTTTTTCTTATTTAGTCCAATTTTTTTGTATTCATACCCTGTTATGGAGGATTCTGATGTTGAGATTGAAGTGGTCTCTGATTCAGATTCTACTTATTGCAGTGAATGTGAATATGAATCGGCCCAGATGACACATGACAGTCAGTTATGTTCCATATGCTAGAGGGCTCAATTCCTCGGGATTCCTCTGGGGGGAGTGCTGTCCCTCGAGTAGCGTGTTCCCTACCACTTACTGCTGCTACACGTGCAGGTGACCCAGATTATGCTTATCCTTCCCTGGATGGGTGTTTGTTCCCTCCGGAGGTTGCCGCACGTTTCCGTACTCAAATTCTGATGGCGATGGCGCATCTGCAGCTTCTAGATGTCTGCTTAAGATTATGTTCCTGTCCAGTCAACCCTGCTTTATTATTTGTGTTTTTCTTAGCTTGTTTTTACAAGTATCAGCTAAGCATTCTGTGAGTACCTGAGGCTCTGTGGGGCATGGGGGACTGGTTTTAGTCCTCAGCAAACCTTTTTAGCTGGTCGTTTGGGACTCAGTGGAGTTCTAGTGCGTCACAGTCCGTTGGTTCCGATATCGTCGGGATTTGAGTGTTTTCTTCCCCGCGTGGGTTGAAGATTTGAAGATTTTAGGGCCTCATTGCTGTCGTTATGGGTGGTTTTGCCCCTCTAGGGCTATTGGACTTGTTCCTTTTTGAGGACTCTTCCTTCGGGTCGAGATCTATGGACTTTGTCAGTTTCTCCTTAGAGGTTGACCTTGGGTTTTTTTCATTCTCTGAGGGTTAGTCGTTCCTTATTAGGAATGATAGGCTATGTGATCTCCTTAACCTGGCTCCGTCTAGGGGCTGTTTCCGGGGTTTGGGATGCTATGCACTCTTTTTTTTTTTTTTTCCTTGGATGTAGTCCTCTGGTTTTGTACGCTGAGGAGATTAGGGAGACTAGCCTTTGTTACCTCGCTCTTCGGGTGACTTCGTCCCCGATGTTTCCCCTTGGTACTGGAGGTTGGGGTACGCCTGTTGGGCTGAGAATCTTAGCGGCTCTGTCGTGCCCTAGCTCCTTTGGAGTCGGACCTTTGTAAGGGGTGTTATCTTCCCTTTGGGTTGGGATTTATGTTTAGATCCAATTTACGGATTATTTTTATCCCTTGTGTAGTCTGTTTTTATTCGGACGGGGTGTGATGTTCCCTGGAGTATTGTTTGTCTAAACAATTCTGGGGCTCGGGCATTCATTTGTCTGGATGTTTCTGGGCCTGAGCCAGCTGGTCTGATTGGTGGTAAGCCCCGTGGTTTCACTAGCTGGATCTGGTGGTGGTGCAGGTACTTTTTTCATCATGGCCTTATCTGGTATTTTTCTGGATTTATAGATCCTGTGGCTGGTTCGGGAGCTCCAGTTCTCCAGGGAACATAGGCTATAACTTATGGTCTCGCCTGTTTAGCTACTAGTAGCTTGGCCAGGAGTGCTGTGTACTTATGCTCCTCATGGCCTGCCTTGTCCTTGAACGGTATGTACTTCCCTTCTTCGGGAGTTTCCTTTTCGTAGTCATCAATGGCGCCTGGATGGTTTTCATTTGGCTCAAATTAGGGCTTTGGCATTGTGAGTATGTGCGCTGTTTATTTGTCGGTGCCCTTCCCTTGAGGGGGGTTGTTTTGCCTTTCTTAAAGAGGTGGGGTTTCCCTCTCTCTGAAGGGTGTTGTTCCTGTCCTGTGTGCAGGTGGTTGGAACAGGTGGTTTATCCTGTAAAGAGAGTGGTCCGCTTTTCTGGGATGGTTTTGTTCCGTCTGGGGTTGCAGTCTCCATGTTAGAGCATAGGGCTCTTCTGCCTTTTAGGTCTATCTCTATGGGGTTCTCCTTGGGAGTACCTGTTGTAGGTGCTGTATTAAGACTGACATATAGCGTTGGGCTAGATTCATAGGGCTTTTCTGCCTTGTTTCGGCCTATCTCTATGGGGTCCTCCTTGGGAGTACCTATTTGTGAGTACTTTTGGTTGGCACCCTAGCTCTGTTGGGGTGACTGAGGCCATCCCTTTACGCCCTTTTATCTTGGGGCCGGTGGTTGGGGTCCTTTCTGTTCCTCTGTCCTTCAGACCTGCCTGTTGCTTGGGCTGGTCTGGTGTTCTGTGTACCCACTACTTAGTGGATGTTAGCAGTCGGTTGGTGTTGGTTATCTATCTTCAGTTGCTTTTTACTTGCCTGCAAGTATTTTATTTTTAGTCATCCTGGTATGACTTCAGCGTGTGGTGTTCAGAGGTTACTCTCTGGGTTTGATGCACGTGTTGACTGAGAATATTTGGATATTCCGAGTTCCTGGCGACTTGG